>NC_092418.1:98511492-98811492 GCF_040894005.1 Engystomops pustulosus | reverse complement strand
AATCACTGTGTGTGGGAGGGGTAATCAGGACTCTCACTGTCAATCACTGTGTGTGGGTGGAGTAATCAGGACTCTCACTGTCAATCACTGTGTGTGGGCGGAGTAATCAGGACTCTCACTGTCAATCACTGTGTGTGGGAAGAGTAATCAGGACTCTCACTGTCAATCACTGTGTGTTGGCGGGGTAATCAGGACTCTCACTGTCAATCACTGTGTGTGGGCACAGTAATCAGGACTCTCATTGTCAATCACTGTGTGTGGGCGGAGTAATCAGGACTTTACTAACTATTACATGGGGAACAATTTTTTACTTTATTTCTGCTGAGTTTGATTTCTGTTGAGCTGTTTTAGAGTTAGACAAGCAACCATCATCGGCTTAAAAAGCATCAGACGTTTTCTGCAATGGTGCAATTTTTAGGTTTTTAATAAGATAATATAAAGCAAAGTTTTTTATACTTATATGTTTTCTATGTACTGCCTTGTTGCTGGCAAACCTTATTCATCTTAAAAGAACTACTTGGACAAGGGGTAACCCAAACTTAGGCTCTGCTTTGTAGTAGGTGACTGCGCCTCTGATGCCAGGTGATGCTGCCTGCGGCAAGAGGCTCATCTCCCCTCATGGCTCGTACACAATTTGACTTACAGTAACTTACAATACATAGCTTTTGCATAAATAAAATACCTGTAAATAAAATGTATGTAATATTTTATTTATCGTCCTTTCTATATGTAAATATATTATGATTTTTAAGACAATGGGAGGAAATACTATATCTTAAAAACTTGACTTAAACGGGGCCCTTTTTTGGTTTTAGATTCCAAAAGTCAATCAAAACACAAGTGTCAAATTTAACTCAACAAAAGGTGTTTTCCAGTGTTACGAAGCCCAAGGACTAGAAAGCAAATTGTCACATCTATTACAGCAGTGATCACGATACGAGAGGGCCACCATATGTTACCTGTTGACGTAAAGCTTCAAGCCTTCTCTGCCTCTCTAACTCCGCTTGCTCCTCATGAAGAGCCTCCTCCTTCCTCTCTGACAGACGTTTCTCTAACAACTGCTGCCGATAAACCACCCTGGGAAGAAATGTCATTGGAAAATGGATTTTATTAATTGCAGAAATCATGGATGTTACAATGTTGCCAGCACTGTATACATATGGCGGCGCTCTGCTCCATTTAGTACAGTGTCATAACAAGATATTTGCATTCCATTGGTGGCTCTGCCTTCTAAACGTCCACGTCCTTCTGACAGGCTTTGTGAGCGATGATGACGGGAGAGGTTTGGTGCCTATTTTTGGATCAATAGTTGTCCTGCTCATCTTGAAATCTTTCAGAAAACAAAGACGCAGGAATGCGAGCAGATGGGTGGAAGCCGCTGCGATCATCTTATTTTAGTGGAGAAGACAGGAAGATGAAGATGTTGTTAGCAAACATAAAGTTGAAGATGACGGGAAGACTTTTTTGGTCCCTGATGAATGAAGCACAAATATTTTGCGGAAACTACATGGAACCAACCTGTCTCTGCAGTGTAATAATAGAAATTCATGGACCCAAATTTCATATAGAGATGTCCACGGGGAGAGCAGAGGGTGTATATTATTGGTTACATTGCAGAGTATTCCTCACTGCCTGCCTGTACTGTATGTATGTTTCCACAGCTAAGTTAATATCCTATTCTACATAGTGTCCAAAAATCATGCTATGGAGCAGGAGGAGCGAAGCAGATTGTACATACTGTCCTGTCTGCACCAAGTCTTATCTTTTCACGGGGTACGGAGAGGTACGGTGCCGAACGTGTGCATGCGGTGCGCCCATTGCTGTCTATGTGGGACATATATATCGGCCGTATATACGTTCCCCTTACGACAGTGTGTCATAGAGCAGAAAGAGATGAACAAGTTGTACATAGTGTCATAATGGAGAGCAGCATGTTATATAGCAGAAGAAGCTGATGAGACTGTACATAACGTTATACAGGCAGTCCCCTACTTAAGGACACCCGACTTACAGACAACCCATAGTTACAGACGGACCCCTCTGCCCACTGCGACCTCTGGTGAAGCTCTCTGGATGCTTTAAAATAGTCCCAGATTGCAATAATCTGCTTAAAATTGTCTGCAATGAAGCTTTATTGATAATTCTTGGTCCTATTACAGCAAAAAAATTTGAAACTCCAATTGTCAGTGGGGCAAAAAAAAAAATTGTCGGGAACTACAATGATAAAATATACAGTTTCGACTTACATACAAATTCAACTTAAGAACAAACCTACAGTCCCTATCTTGTATGTAACCCGGGGACTGCCTGTATAAGGTAGAATGTTATAAAGCAGGAGGAGCTAAACAGATAGCACAGACTGTGCTATCATCAGTCAGCATATTATAGAGCAGAAGAAGCTCATCTGATTATACATAGTGTTCTATCTGCAAAAATAAATTTATAGAGCAGGAGGAGCTGAGCAGATTGTACATATTGGGGCAGATTTACTAAAAACAGTGCAGTCTGCAAGATGTGCAGTTGGCCTGTTTAGTGTGCAGGGGGCGCCAGATTCAGGATTTGTGGCGCCCGTTCTTCATGAATCTAGCGCTCCATGCACTGCTCTGACAACTTTTTTTTGGTGCACCTTTAACATGGGGCGTGAAACACAATTCTGTTGGACTTTGCATGTTAAATATGGCTCACCGTCCGACTGAGCACCGGAGCGCCCATTTCAGGGAAGAATAGTGCAGCCGCAACACATGTGGTGCAGAAACTTCTTAAAGGGAACCTACCACCACGAATCTACCTATAAAGGTAGATCGGGTGGTAGGTGGATGTATGGGACGTGAGGATAGCCCTTTTTAGAGCTAATCCTCACGTCCCCGCTAGCCTAGCATAAACTTTATTGACCGAATATGTTAATTTAATTAAGCGGCTACCGGGGCGTGGAGTAGCCGGACACGAGGCTACACGGCGCGGCTACTCCACGCCCCAGTAGCTGCTTTCCCCCGCCTACCCTGTGATCTTCGGCGCGCAGCACCTGGCAGCTGCGCGCCCTCGTCCGAGAAGCCGGAGTTCTGCGCATGCGCAGTAACTCCGGCCTCGTTCCCGAGATCGCGCATCTTGGCCGGAGTTACTGCGCATGCGCAGAACTCCGGCTTCTCGGACGAGGGCGCGCAGCTGCCAGGAGCTGCGCGCCGAAGATCACAGGGTAGGCGGGGGAAAGCAGCTACTGGGGCGTGGAGTAGCCGCGCCGTGTAGCCTCGTGTCCGGCTACTCCACGCCCCGGTAGCCGCTTAATTAAATTAACATATTCGGTCAATAAAGTTTATGCTAGGCTAGCGGGGACGTGAGGATTAGCTCTAAAAAGGGCTATCCTCACGTCCCATACATCCACCTACCACCCGATCTACCTTTATAGGTAGATTCGTGGTGGTAGGTGCCCTTTAAATAGAAGCAGTTTGCAAAGTCCAACAAAAAAACTGGTTCATGGACCTTGGTAAATGTGCCCCAGTGTCCTATCTTCAGGCAGCATTTTATAGACCAGGAGGAGCTGAGCAGCTTGTACATAGTGTACTATCTGTAGGCAGCATATTATAGAGCAGGAGGAGCTGAGCAGATTGTACATAGTGTCCTATCTGCAGGCAGCATGTTTTAGAGCAGGTGAAGCTGAGCAGATTGAAAACAGTGTCCTATCTGCAGTCAGCGTGTTTTAGAGCAGGAGGAGCTGAGCAGATTGTACATATTGTCCTATCTGCAGTCAGCATGTTTTAGAGCAGGAGGAGCTGAGCAGATTGTACATGGTGTCCTATCTGCAGGCAGCATGTTATAGAGCAGGAGGAGCTGAGCAGATTGTACATAGTGTCCTATCTGCAGGCAGCCTGTTATAGAGCAGGAGGAGCTGAGCAGATTGTACATAGTGTCCTATCTGCAGGCAGCCTGTTATAGAGCAGGAGGAGCTGAGCAGATTGTACATAGTGTCCTATGCCATGGCGGCTACTGCATCTATAGATAAGACTCATCAGAGAATCAGGAATTTCTCCAATAGTTATTAAGATCCCTGAAACTTCACTTGTAACAATATAGAAATGAACCCTAAAGCCTATAGTTTGCAGTTCTGCTTTCTATGACTATTGCAATGAAATATCTGTTAATGGTTTTCCCTCCAAACCTCTGTAGTTTTGCCCCATGTCCCGTATACATTACAGCTTCCCCTGGGTTTGCAGGATCGATACTAATCTTTCATATTTGTGAAAACTGCAGAAATTGCTGGGATCCGACATCCACAGCATTAAACATTTACAGCAATCATTTCTCGGGGCTTCACTGTTTACAGCCGCTAGAGCAGAAGATTATGAAGGCTTTCAAATAAAATGTAAAATGGAGATTTGTTTGGAAAAATTATGGAATTGCTAGAGATTATAAATTTCGAGAAATCCATATTTTTGTATTTTATGTTATTGGGTGGAAATGAGAACAGCGAAAAGTTTGCCTTCTCCGTGTTCTGACCCGTCTGGGCCGCGCTTCCTTACCGCTCTCTGTCTTTCTCCGCTTGCTGGGCCATTACTTTCTTCAGCTGCTCCAGGCGCTGCAGGTCCCGTCTCTGTTGCTCTTCCCACGCTTGCTGTTTGTCGGTTTTGTACTTTTGTATCTGTCGCGTGAAGAAAAGGAAAAATAAATAAAAAGAACCTTCATACTGAATTGCGCCTAAGCCTGCGTGACGAGAGATACAAAAGGAAATCCCCAAAGCTAGAACATTTTTATATTGTTTCTAGTGAATACGGTTATGTATATATGTGCTGCGAGGCTTGACGTTCCCGGCATTGTTTTCCAGGGGTTTCATTGCCGATTTCATTCCTAACTAAGTGGAAACATTTATAAGACAAAGCGACGCGTTGCATAATATCAACCGGCTGCACCTTCATTGTTACCCGTACTTTCTGGTATTTCAGTTCTGCTATTGATTCCCTGAATGGTAGGCATCACGTCGTACAATGAAGAAGGAAACAAATAAAAAAACTCTAAATCACCAATGGAACTGTAGGTTATTGTGCCCATGTACATTATGTACAATATGAAAACTTAAAAAAATAAAAAAACTTTTTTGTGTTTACAGTTCATATACAGACCTTTAAGTCTCCAGGGTAACAGACTACAAATAAACATTATGTAGTCTGGCTCTGTAGTCAAACTCTCCCCTTTGTCCAGAACTTTTGACTAGAACAGAAAGTAGTAGAAATGTTGTTTTTTTAAGTTCCTCATACTAGAAAGTGTTAAGAAAACTTCAGTCAGTGAGTTATATTTGATTAAAGGAAATCTACCATCAAAATCCATCCTGATAAACCAGGGACATTACTCATAGATCCAGGCACCGAAACTGTGATAATCTTCTTATATTTGTCATCCATGGCCGCCTTCCTTCTAAATAAACTTTTTAAATGATCTTAATGAGCCAAGAATGCTCTAGGGGGCTTTACCAGAAGCCCCCCCCACAGGCTGTTACACTGTCTTCCCCAGCTCCCTCAGCTCTTCCCCCCTCTCACTGTGTGCTACTGACGTGGATATACAGCAAAAAGAGTAAGGATGAAGGTGCAGAGGAAGGAGGGGGGCAGGTTGAGACAGTGTAACAGCTTGTGAACCTAAAGCATGGAGGGGTTCAGGTAACATCTCCATATTGCCAAATAAATAAACATATACTTAAGAACACCCGACTTACAGATGACCACTAGTTACAGATGGACCTCTGGATATTGGTAATTTACTGTACTTTAGCCCCAGGCTACAATAAACATCTATAAAGTTGTCAAACTTATAAAGTAAAAATGACACATTCTTTTTTTATTTAATAAAAGTTATAATTTAACACTTACCTCCTTCCCATCTTACCCTTACTATGACTGTATATTCCTAACACCCCCAGGGCCTTCTGACTTATTTGTATAATTTTAATAGGAAGGAGGCCATGGATAACAAATATAAGAAGATACCACAGTCCCGGTGCCTGGATATATGAGTAAGGGTCCCTGGTTTATCATGATGGATTTTGAGGGTACATTTCCTTTAAAGAAGAAAGGAATAGAAAAAATGGTAGACTAAAAAGAAAGTCACCAGTTGGATGTGTATCCTCGCCTACATGCAGAGTGTGTGGTCACACCCAGGACAAGGAGTCATAATGGACCTAAAAGGTGTCTCCTATTGTTATCAACCATTGCATTGCAGTTTGGAGGCTTTGTACGGATTTTACATTGTCCAATCAGAACTAGACAGTGTAAAGACACACCCCTCTGACCATGATAATGGCAACGACCACTTATCAATTTATTCATAGCTTTTCTAGAGGTAAAACAAAAGAAAAAGTCCAATTCAGAATCCCAGGGAAAAAATGTTTCAAACGTGTTATTTTTTGGGAAAAACAAGCAAAAGATAGAAAAGTCAGAAAAGTTATAGTACAGGTGTGCGGCACCACAATACCTGCTATATTATTCTCTGACTGAATTTGGCAATGGCTGGGGGAAACACATTGCTCAGATTTGGCCTGTGATAATTCTATCCCCGGTCACGTTTACTGGTAAAGAGAATCTGGAACTGTGTCTGATGCCGGAGTAATACAGACAAGATGTTGCAGGGGAGAACCTCTGGTTTCACATGTTGTATATCTATTTTATTCTTCTTTTCTCTCTGCAGGGTAAATAGAAGCTGTTTATTTACTTAGCATCTCCGTGCCATGCCGCCGGATATCACACTGGTGTCCCGCAGCAGGGTTTGCTGCAGCAATCATTACGTGGAGCCTCTCTGCAGCCCCACAGAGGGGAAGGTCTTGTACAGAAACTGAGAAAGATAGGCACCACTATGGCAAGTAACTATATTTTATCTACAGCACACATGAAGAGACGCAGAGGATCACACACAGTCATCCTAAAACCTGCCTTTACCACCCAAGGAGTTCATGAAGTTCTGATTCTCAGCTCCTCCTGCTCTATAACATGCTGCCTGCAGATATGACACTATCTACAATCTGCCCAGCTCCTCCTGCTCTATAACATGCTGCCTGCAGATAAGACACAGTGTAATATCTGCCCAGCTGCTCCTTTTCTATAACATTCTGACTGCAGATAGGACACTTTGTAATGTCAGCCCAGCTGCTCCTGCTCTATAACATGCTGCCTGCAGATAGGAAAGTATGCACAGCCTCATCTGCTATATAACATGTGACTTGCAGATAACACATTATGTGAAATTTACTCACCTTCTCCTGCTCACTAACATTCTGCTTGCTGATAGGAGACTATGTACAATCTGCTCATCTCCCCCTGCTCTATGACATGCTGCCTGCAGATAGGACACTATGTACAATCTGCTCAGCCCCTCCTGCTCTATAACATGCTGCCTGCAGATAGGACACTACGTAAAATCTGCTTTGCCCCCCCTGCTCTATAACATGCTGCCTGCAGACAAGGCTATGTACAATCTGCTATAGTGTGCATGAACTGCCTATTCCCACAATGGGCTGTGGCTGTTCCATTCTTTTCAACCCAAATAACAAATTAGGGAGCAACAGAAAAGATATGTCTGGAAAGCCTATAACAATGCTGTTTCGACTTGTTCTCCTTGATCTAAGTGCTAACAGACTTCCTCTAATCTATGGCCAGGTGCTGGATATGGATCAGTCTAAATCTCTACTAATTTGGGAGAGAGATTGATAAATCTGGGGTATCTGGAATGTATTTGGATATAATTATGCTCCCTTTTTGAGACATGAGTGAGATATTGGGTGGAAGCCTAAAGTCTTCCATTAGTGTAATGGGCTTTTCATAGCAGGAATAGTCAGGCTTGTATAATCCCGGATATTTGTACAGCTCCAGCGCTCATAATCAGACTGCTATAAAATATACATACGTAGCGATATCCCGGTGTGGGTAAAGTTTGCTTTGTTGTGACAAGGATGTACTGCAGTGCAGGGTACTTGACTGCAGCACTTTTCGGCATTCCCACAGTCTCTCTAGTACTGTTACAAAAACCCACATTTACAGAATAATTCAGGATACATTACACTCCCAGCACAATGCAGTAAGGAGAAGATTTAGAGCCTTTGAGGCATTAATGGCTTTAGCGAGGCCTTAAACAATCCTGCCAGGGATGTGCTGTGTAAACACCGATATCTAACAGCCGGCCTGCGCTAACAAATAGTTTTAATTAGGATGCATCAAGATATTTTCTGTAATCTCTTAAGCAACCGATGCAAATGATTGGTGCGTTCTTACTTTCTGTCTTTCGTTTGCTCGCTGGAGCTTTTCTTTCTCCCTCCTTTGTGTTTCTTGCTGTTCCTCCTCCCGTTGTCTCCTGGCAGCGATAGCAGATTCTAATCTCGCAGCTTCTTCTTGGTGTATTCTCCACTGCATGACCTAAAATTGGATTTGGGAAGATTTCAAACACGGTAAGTACAACAACGTAGACGTAAATCAAGTGCAGTATTTTCAGATAACAAAAAGCGTATTTGCTATTGTGTCGCACAGAAGAAAGTGCCAATACGTCCTATACAGTAGATCTGTTTCCTATGGACATAACTTGTTCAGCCAACAGTTACCCCTCCCGAACCTCCTCCCTATACTCATCTCTACACACTCTTGGCCAAGTGGGTTACTTATGGTTTCTACCACTTATTACATGTTTCCTGCTCCTGCATTTGATGGAAGCTGCCAGGCTGTCACCATATACATCCTGTATGTGCACTGTGCAGTGTTCAGTGGAATTACTTGTGGGAAACTAAATGGATTTAATGCTAAATTACTTCGAGAGAACACAAGGCATCATGTGGGCAAGCTAACTGGCCTCAGCTTGGGGGCACAGACTGACAGATATTAGTCTCCTCCCACTTCACCTCTAGTGAAAAAGATTTTTGTCAAACACTTTCAGAACAGAAAATGCAATAACTTTGGAAAGAAAGGGATGAGCAGCACAAAGTAGGCCTATTTCTGTTTGTTTTCAAAGGGGGAATCACATATAATAATTTGGTAAAATCCCTATAGCTTTACAGTTACGCTTTAAATTAGGCAGAGGGAACACATCCTCCATTCCCCAAGAAGGTGATTCTAGTACCATATGTAGGAGGTGATTTCAGACTTGTAGAGGCTATAATATTCATACAATTCAGGGCCCATGGCAGTCTTACTCTACCACGAGAGTACAAGTTATACCTTTTTTTTAAACTTCAACCTCATAAAAAACAGGGGGGAGATACAAACCCCTTTAATTATACCTTTGTGATAAAAAATGTGAAACATAAATTTATGTAGCATCTATATGTGTGAGCCCATAGAAAGACATGAAACAACAGCTAGTACATGTCCAAAATGTACATTCATTAGCAACACAACCGGGACTGACAGGAACATGGATATAGATGGAGATGTTGGTGGGGGGCAGATTGTAGGCTAGGACTAGAGCGGCTGGCTTAGTTGCGACTTAAAACTTGTGTCACGGTAGCATTTTGACCTAGGGTAGGCCCCAAACACCCTTGTCATGGGCCATCGGCCCTGTCTCGGTAGCACTATGTCCTAGGGTAGGCCTCATCCACCCCTGTCATGAGACCTGTCACGGTAGCACTATGTCCTATGGTAGGCCTAATCCACCCCTATACTGGGCCATGGGTCCTGTCACAGTACCACTATATCTTAGTGCTACTATGACAGGGCCCGTGGCCCATGACAGGGGTGGATGAAGGCTAGCCTACGATGTAGTGCTATCGTGACAGGACCCATGGCTCAGGACAGGGTCGGATGAGGCCTACCCTAGGACATAGTGCTACCATGACAGGACCCAGCAGGGTAACACAGAAACAGAGAGGTGACTAATCATAGCCATGGCTTCAATTGGCATCAATTTGGATCAATTTTCTAGCCAAAAGTCACACATGGTGCCCCTGAACATGGGTCCGCTCATCTCCACTCTCTATCTCATCAATTACAATGCAATATACAGTAGTTTCCCTCTACCCTACTTTATATATGGCTACTCTTCTGTAATTGCCACATACCCCTCTCATACATACCCTCTCATACCCGTTGTGTTACTTGCGATGAATGAAGACGTTCAATGAGTGATTTCAGCCTGCTACACTACCCATAAATGACACCAGTAATTTACCGTCAATAGTAAAGCTGGTATTTAAGTCATCTTTTCAGTGCATGTACATGATAACTGTGACTGCGCTTTCAGGAAAGCGTGGGAGGCAGACAATGCCTTAATTGCGAAATTATTAGTACGGATCAAACAGTGTCACATTTGTGAGAAGCCTTCAACGTTTTCGCCAGCCTCCATTCATATCACGTCTGAGTAAGGTTGTGTGATCCCGACAGACAAAATAAACTCCTTATTGATTGGTTCCCATATGAGAAGCAGCAGATTTTTCTCAGCTTGGTATAAATGATGAAAGTGACATGAGAGGATTCCGCTAGCTCGGGGTGTTACTCAACAGATGTTCTCAAGATAAATTGCACAGAGAAAAAAAAGGTTGGTTTCTGCCCAATATTTCAAATAACGAGAAAATGACAAAGTAATGGAGGTTCCTTATGAAGGGAACACGGGCAGAGAAACCGTGTGCGTGCGAATGAATCAATAACAATGTTACATCCAAGAGCAGATTAATGAGGCAAATTGTATCCTTTATAGAAATGTGATGGACCTTCAGGGGTCAGTTTAACAGAGTTCAAATCGCGAAGGATCAACCAAGGGACGGCATGAAAGATAAATCCTCCTGACATCAAATCATTTATATTCTTCTCGTAGAGATGCAATGCTTGTATTTTTCCATTACAATCGCATGCCCAATGGTAAAGAGAGGTTCAACAGTGATGGATAAGGAAAGCAAAGCACTTCCAGTTCTGTGGTGGACAACCCCATCTTAGATCATGGTTTTCCTTGGCTGCGCGGGTCTTAGTTTCACAATCCGGCTACAGTTTGCTTAAAATGTATATTATTTTGGAAGTACTTTTCACCAACTCCAGCTCGTTACATGTTTAATAGGGGGCTTCTCTACTGATTCTGACACAGATGGAATTTTTTCTCTAGCCGCCACCATTCCTTACCAATCAGTCCCATTAGTTTTGGCTCTCTAGTGTCAGGTGGGGGGTTCCAGGCTTTCTGCTCCAGCCTAGGACCACCCAACGGACTGTAAAGAGCCCAGTGAGCATACCTTGTACCAAAACTAACAGGACTGATTGCTCTGGAACGGAGGAGAGACAACTATTAAAGAGTCACCTGTCACCAACATTTCAAGTAATACCCACGGGTAAATATTTAAAGGTCCTCCCCGTATCATTTAAAATTATCTTTCACCGAGGTACTGTACCACAATTACAGCCATTTTTCTGATATGCAAATAAAGTAGGGATGAGTCAACTTCTTAACAGAAGAGTCAAGTTTTCTCACAGGTAGCCATTGAACCACACCTCCTTCTTTTGACTGACAGCTCAGTGTCTTTTCAAATCTCAGCCTGAGCAGACAGGAAGTCCCTTTCCTGTCATTGCCAGAATGCTGTCCCTCTCACTGTATGGTGTATTTAGCAGTGAACACTTTAGCAGGAAAGCGCAGATCTTCTCGCCATTTCCCCCACCTGCGATGGGCGGGGCCAATTTACCAAAGGCAGGAAACGTTTGGGAAGGTTTACCACCAGGAGCAAGGAGATTAAAGCTGTAACACCGATGCCGTACATTTCAACAAAGGCACAGTGGGGGCAGTAAGGCTTATTAGGGCTCATTTACTAAGTGTCCGCGGACCGGACTATCGTCTGAATATCCAACGATTTCCGATGTGTGCCGCATTTAGAAGGGCTTTTTGTCGCATGAGATTGGATTTTGCCACACACAACACAAATCGTGGGGCGGGCCGTCGGACGATCTGACGGATTTGGACAACGCGCAGGATTTAACATGTCAAATTGTGCCGCAAGACATGCACTCACATACACCGGGAAGAAGAAGGTGAATTTTTTTTATAACCTTAAATAACTCTACAATTGTTTTGACAGATACAAGTATGGGTTTTCAGGCTAACTGTAAAATTAGTACTTTTAAACATTAAATTTCCTCATCCCTCTTTGTCAATTTTTTGAATAAACTGACATGTGTATAAAGAATAACTATATTTCTCAGAGTATGACTTGTATGCTTAATTTTCCCTGAGCTCAGCTTTAGGATGCGGTCACACATGGGGTTTACACTGCATTTAAAAATTCATTGCAAATCCCCAGGGGTGGTTCTCAGCTCGGTCATATATTCATTTGCATTGTAACACATGCATGTTTTACTTTGTTTAAAAATGTAAACCACTGGGTGCCTATTACCTATCCAGAACATCAGCAGGTTACAGGCTGTAAACGATACTTTTTGCAGACACCCACATTGTGGCGAATTAGTTGGAATTTGAGAGTACCTCAACCCAAGTCCAGTGGTCAAGGGCTGGCTATTAGGAGCCAGATTGGCTCTGCTGCTTGGGCAGAAAGCTGGCATTTTCTGTGGCAACAATAAGTTGCACATTAAAGAAGGACTGACAGGCTGGGTTCACATCTCGTTTTGTGCCATACAATGTAAGGTCAGGGAGATTCCGATGACTGCCTGCTGCCAATGGGCAGGATGTTTCGCCAGTGACATCACAGTCCTCATTGGACATCACCAGCTTCCCTTCTCCTGTTGAGCGATGTATCTGCTCAGTGAGCCTGGAGGAGGGATGCAATACACGGCATCTACTCCTCATAGGCTTCTAATGTTGGCGAATCAGGATGTGAAGGTGGCATGGGAGAGCTGGCCAGACCAGGAAACTAACTGGAGCTTATTTTGTGATGACCCAAACAGTGGGAGATTTACACCTATAGGTAAGAAGGGCCTGCTGTAACCATAGAGCCACTTCCTACTGTCTAGTATGTAGAATGTAAATAAGCTAATAATGTTCATGGTTAACGAGTACTAATGGATTACCAGAGAGTCACAATGATGGTGCTGTATGAGAACATATAGGTTATCAAGGGGCCCATTTACTGTACATGCATTGGAGGTCCTCTACAGGCTGCGTCACATGTGCTCTGGAGTTTCATTTGCATGGAGAATTCATGGGAAAATTCGGTGTCCCCCCAGAAACTCAAAGTGACCTATTATTTATGGCCTATCTTGCATCACTGGTGGGCCCATTAAAATAGATTTTATTGCAATATTTATTTTTTAAAAAACCTTCTTTTTTGGAGCAAAATCTTTGAAAACATAAACTTATATACACAACTTCTATATACAACTTTACATGAAGTTCAAACTTTATTTTTATTAATGAACTGCAATTATCCACTCTTTTTAGTTGAGAATTTTAAATAGCGGGTAGCAATTAATCAGGGCTTGTTTTTTTTTTTTGTAATTATATTTGATTTTTTATTCTTTTTATACTGCAATTATGGAATTATAATCATAAAAAATGAATGATTAATTCTTTCTGAAGGTTAATAAATCTAAGCACATAACAGAAGAGTATATGGAGCACACTAGCCAGATGCTGTGGATTAGGAGATAACTCATATTTAAGGCTTGGAGACTTGTTTCCTTGTGTAAATCTCTTAAAGGGAATTTACCATCTACATTTTTACTAATAAAAACTAAATACTGATAAATACTCTTGCTGTAGAGGATGCCTCATGTCTATGGCGATGGTAGAACCTCCTCTTCTTTAGGTGTAGAAGATGTCCCCTGTCTATGGTGATGGTAGAACCTCCTCTCCTCCAGACGTAGAGAATGCCCCCTTTCTATGGTGATGGTAGAAGCTCCTCTCCTCTAGGCATAGAGGATGCCCCCTGTACATGGCGATGGTAGAACCGCCGGTCCTCTAGGTGTAGAGGATGCCCCCTGTATATGGTGATGGTAGAACCGCCTCTCCTCTAGGTGTAGAAGATGCCCCCTGTCTATGGTGATGGTAGAACCTCATCCCCTCTAGGTGTAGAGGATTCCCCCCTGTCTATGGTGATGGTAGAACCTCCTCTCCTCCAGGTGTAGAGGATGCCCCCTGTCTATGGTGATGGTAGAACCTCCTCTCCTCTCGGTGTAGAGGATGCCCCCTGTCTATGGTGATGGTAGAACCTCCTCTCCTCTCGGTGTAGAGGATGCCCCCTGTCTATGGTGATGGTAGAACCGCCTCTCCTCAAGGTGTATAGGATGCCCCCTGTCTATGGTGATGGTAGAACCCCCTCTCCTCTAGGTGTAGAGGATACCCCGTCTATGGTGATGGCAGAACCACCTCTCCTCTAGGTGTAGAGGATGCCCCCCTGTCTATGGTGATGGTAGAACTGCTTCTCCTCTAGGTGTAGAGGATGCCCCCTGTCTATGGTGATGGTAGAACCGCCTCTCCTCTAGGTGTAGAGGATGCCTCATGTCTATGGTGATGGTAAAACCTCCTCTCCTCTAGGTGTAGAGGATGCCCCCTGTCTATGGTGATGGTAGAACCTCCTCTCCTCTAAGTGTAGAGGATGCCCGCTGTCTATGGTGATGGTAAAACCTCCTCTCCTCTAGGTGTAGAGGATGCCCCCTGTCTATGGTGATGGTAGAACCTCCTCTCCTCTAAGTTTAGAGGATGCCCTCTGTCTATGGTGATGGTAAAACCTCCTCTCCTCTAGGTGTAGAGGATGCCCCCTGTCTATGGCGATGGTAAAACCTCCTCTCCTCTAGGTGTAGAGGATGCTCTCTGTCTATGGTGATGGTAGAACCACCTCTCCTCTAGGTATAGGGGATGTCCCCTGTCTATGGTGGTGGTAGAGCTGCCTCTTCTCTAGGTGTAGAGGATGCCCCCTGTCTATGGTGATGGTAAAACCTCCTCTCCTCTAGGTGTAGAGGATGCCCTCTGTCTATGGTGATGGTAGAACCACCTCTCCTCTAGGTATAAAGGACACCCCCTGTCTATGGTGATGGTAAAACCTCCTCTCCTCTAGTAGTAGAGGATGCCCTCTGTCTATGCTGATGGTAGAACCACCTCTCCTCTAGGTGTAGAGGATGCACCTTGTCTATGCTGATGGTAGAACCACCTCTCCTCTAGGTGTAGAGGATGCCCCTTGTCTATGGTGATGGTAGAACCACCTCTCCTCTAGGTGTAGAGGATTCCCCCCTGTCTATGGTGATGGTAGAACCTCCTCTCCTCTAGGTGTAGAGGATGCCCCCCTGTCTATGGTGATGGTAGAACTGCTTCTCCTCTAGGTGTAGAGGATGCCCCTTGTCTATTCTGATGGTAGAACCACCTCTCCTCTAGGTGTAGAGGATGCCCCTTGTCTATTTGATGGTAGAACCACCTCTCCTCTAAGTGTAGAGGATTCCCCCCTGTCTATGGTGATGGTAGAACCTCCTCTCCTCTAGGTGTAGAGGATGCCCCCCTGTCTATGGTGATGGTAGAACTGCTTCTCCTCTAGGTGTAGAGGATGCCCCTTGTCTATTCTGATGGTAGAACCACCTCTCCTCTAGGTGTAGAGGATGCCCCTTGTCTATTTGATGGTAGAACCACCTCTCCTCTAAGTGTAGAGGATTCCCCCCTGTCTATGGTGATGGTAGAACCTCCTCTCCTCTAGGTGTAGAGGATGCCCCCCTGTCTATGGTGATGGTAGAACTGCTTCTCCTCTAGGTGTAGAGGATGCCCCCTTTCTATGGTGATGGTAGAACCACCTCTCCTCTAGGTGTAGAGGATGTCCCCTGTCTATGGTGATGGTAGAACCGCCTCTCCTCTAGGTGTAGAGGATGTCCCCTGTCTATGGTGATGGTAGAACCACCTCTCCTCTAGGTGTAGAGGATGTCCCCTGTCTATGGTGATGGTAGAACCGCCTCTCCTCTAACTGTAGTGGATGTCCCCTGTCTATGCCAATGGTAGAACCACCTATCCTCTAGGCGTAGAGGATGCCCCCTTGTCCTGGTCACAGGCCTGGGTATAAAAAAAATCTTTGGAGAGATCCTTGTACTGCCCATTCAAGTATTTGTACATTCTAATGAGGTCTCTCCTCAGCCGATTGGGGGACTTGGCCGGGAATGAAATGATGAGCAAGTGTCACGTTGGGTTATGGTGATCGGTGTTATGGTGTAATCGTTCAGGACTGAATGTCCTCTGTATCCCTCCCTTTTCCCTACCCCTCTTCCCTCACAACTCTGTGGGATTTTTGTACAAGGTTATAAGAATGTTTACTTTACCAACTGGAAAATGGACTCACCGACTCTCTTACTTGGAAAATGGACTTACTAAACACTGGAGTGACAGAGCCAAGTGGAACACAGTGAATGTTTCTGGGACTCTTCCCCCTTCTTCTGTAATCCCTCAACACCTATCCTCTTTTCTCCATTGGGTCTAATGTTAGGGTCACAGGACAGACCTTGATTAACAGACCAAACATGGTCAAAGGCCACTGGTCATTGAAAGAGACTGGACAAGGCAGTTCTACCAAATGTTTTATGTATAACAATATATCAATTTAGTCAGCTCAACTTCTATTTCAAGCTGACAAAATACTCAACTTGACAGGTCACTGTGATTACTTTTTCATGGAAATAAAATGAAAGGGGTTGGCTACTAATTCAGAACTTTAACAGGCTAAGTATAAGACCCAGATAGGGTCACACATATTATACTGCCAGGATCCTCGGGTTATAAAGTGGTTATAAAGGAGGGGGTGTCCAGGCATTGATGACTGCAATGTCCCCTCCATGTGCCACAGGAAGTCCTCAGTCCTGCTACCCAGTTCTCACATGATTTGAGGCTCCCGTTGGCAAACCCAGAACTTTAACACAATGGGACATATTTACATACCCGGTCCTGTCGCGATCCAGCGGCACGTTTCCTATGAGGATTCGGGTCTTCTGGCGATTCAGCCAGATGTCCACCAGATGTCGCTGCTGTGCTGAGGTCCGCCGGAGTTCACCATCCTATTCCTGGTGCATGTAAGTGCGTGTCAAGCAACACATTTTTTTTTTAAATTACCACAGTTTTTTTCCGAATTCGTCGGGTTTTCCGATGGCCACGACCCCGATTTCCATCACATGCAACCCGGCGCCGATGCAACACAATCCGATCGCGTGCGCCAAAAACCCGTGGCAATTCGGCGTAAACTGGTAATTTTCAGGAAGTCCGACGAAAATGAGCGATTCGAGCCCTTAGTAAATGAGCCCCATTAAGTATAATATGGGTGACCCGATTAGGATATCTTACTTACCCTGTTCAGTTTTGGGATTAGGTGTTACCGGATAAGTAAGATCCATTAACACCTTTAAAGTAAGATCCAGATTACTTCCTTTATGGTCACATTTCCGCGATGAGATATTTTTATCTGCTTCCATTTATATATCTCAAAGTTCTAGACTGAATAAAGCAAGTAAAGTGTATTGAAATAAAACACTATTGGACACAGATCTGCCTTTTACACAGAAGACCTGAGACATTTCGGTCTGTTCTTTCTGTGACAAACACCTCTTACAATCTGACACCTAGAACAGAAAAGAAAGGCCCACTCTGACAATCTCATTCTCACCTTACAAGAACTGTCATGTCAAAGACAGAAGGGACTTCAAAGTTTCTTGCTTGAATCTTCCTTGTATGTTACATTTGATAGAATGTGATGATTCCCTTCATTGTGTTGGAAGGAATATATCGTATGACATTATAAAAATATAGGTGTTCTATCCATATTCTAGTCCTTATGTGTGGCAGGAGAACGGAGCTCAACCCTAGAATTGAAAATGTTGACTTCTGCATCTTTAAAGGGGTTGTCCACTTCCAGCAAATAATTGATATTGTTTGTGCAGCATTCCCCAACGGGGCCTAGCCTTTTCTTGGGGCACTGGAGGCAGCCGGGGCCCAGAATACCGGAGTGGCTGGCGGTTGCGGCCTTGGCATGGTAGTGGCACGGTGCTTGGTATGGGGACCCGAGGGCTGTCCTACAGCCTGGCAGGTCTCCAGCAGGTGGTGTATGCAAGAAATTAGATGAGGGAGAGGCTGTGGTACTGGTTCTCCCTGGGGTGACCCATAGAGTCTGTAGTATGTGTCCCTGGTAGATGGATGGGGCGCCCTTGGTGGTGATGCAGCCGTAGAAGGGACCAGACGGAGGCAATGTTGTGCATAAAAGTAACTTACAGTTCTTTATTCGAACTAACATCAGCAACAGGCCAATGATTCTGTACAAAGGCAGATTACTGGAGTGATCTTGGAGAGGGAACCTCAGGAGTTGTGTCACCAGCCTGGATGCAGGGGCAAGCTGGGATTTAGCTGTGTCCGATGCTGGAAGCTGCAGCTTTGTCCTGGTTGTTCTGTGTCACTCGGTGTAGAGTTGCTGAGGCCTAGGAGGCCTGTGGTCAGAGTAGTGTACTCTAAGGTGTCTTTGGTAAGAGAGCTGGATTCCAAGAGCTCCTCATGTTTTGAGAGGTGGGTCTAAGAGAGCTAACTCCTCCCCTGACTAAGGGTTTAGTTAATCCCTGGTCAGGTGATCTCCCTCTCCAATCACACTCCAGCTACAATAGTGGAACATCATTGAATGATAACATTAACTAACATTAACCCTTGCCTATCCAGGCAGTATCGACCGCTGCACAATTATCTGAGCATATGTGTAGTGTCCTGCAGAGGAGCTGATCAGACTCACTACTAGGGGAACAGACATATTATGGGCTTATTCGCAACAACTCCTCTGCCTTGCATTGGCAAGGGTGTTGCATTTGTGTAATGCAACTTATACAATTTTCCAATACACTTTCTGTATCAATTCCTCACAGTTTTCTAGATCTCTGCTTGCCAACCTTTAAAAAATTGGACCTGGGTCATGTGATGTCACACAGGTACACAGCTTGTTATATCCCTGGTAATATAGTGACACACAGGTGCACGGCTTGTTATATCCGTGATCATGTTATGTCTCACATGTGCATGGCTCGTTATAACCCTGGTCTTGTGATTTAACACAGGTGCACGACTTGTGATATCCCTGGTCATATAATGTCACACAGGTGCACTAACGACTTACAAAAAGTAAGTGTACAATGGGGATATCCACTTAAGCTACAACATGAATAAGCTACATTTTATGTAAAGACGTTTCAGCTACTGTGATTGCACTGTAGAGTGGATATATTTATATCCTAAGTATAAGAGAGAGATATAACATTATGTGACTAGGCGCAGAGGTAAAGATTTTCCATATCAGAGATAAGAGGGTCTTACATGTCACAATCACTTACCCTTTCTTTAAGTTCACTGCAGATCTCTTGCTGACGTCTTCTGTCATGTGCTACAATGAGCTCTATCTCATAGACAGAACAAGCCTCCGCAATGGTCATCGCCGCCTTGATGAGAAAATCTTTCTTATAGCGAGTCCAGCTCTCCATCAATGCATTTCTTTGATCTTTATTGAAGCGATGTAAGTCCCACATCTTTTCATGGCTCACCTACACGGGGAACATAATGTAAGTGACAGCCAAGCTCCCTCCTATGCCCTGCTCAAACACACGCAACAATGGGGACCTGCGGGTCATGGTCATCACAATGGACAGAGCCGAGTTGAAAACAATTACAGAGTCACGCACACCCATCTTATTCCTGCAAGCCTGTGACATGGTCTGTCAGGGGGATATTAAGAACTATTCAGTGTTGTAGAAATGGCTTTCCATAGGCTACAGTATGGCCCAAGCATGTGCTTACTCATTCCCTTAAAAAAATCCTGGTTTGTAAAATCCTATTCCTTGCCATTGCTTGGCCAAAGAGGTCACAGGACACTTGGTATTGCCGCTCTGTCTTGTAAAGAAGGGTCAGTATGTTATTTTATCTTCCATCTGCCCCTTAAAATTATGCCCATGAGCCAGATGGGTTCTGTGGGCATTACCAGAGCATCGCCAAGCTATAGCTTCACAGGCTGTAACACTGTCTCACCCTCTCCCCTGCTTCCTTAGCACTTCTTCTAAAATCTCCTTTTAAAACTTTGCAAATGAACCTGATGGGTTTTTGGGGGTGTTAACAGAGCCCCTCTGTGCTGCAGCTTCACAGGCTGCTACAATGCCAAAGGAGCACTTCCACCTCCTACTGTGGAGATTACATCAGGCAGAGGGAGGGGGAAGTGCTCCTCAGACACTGTAGCAGCCTGTGAAGCTGCAGCACAGAGGGGCTCTGTTAACACCCACAGAAGCCCATCTGGTTCATTAGCATAATTTTAAAAGGAGACTTTAGAAGGAAGGGGGGCATGGATATCCCCTGGCTTATGATGCTAGATTTTTATAGTAGTTTTCATTTCACTTTAAAGAGGACCTTTCACCATTTCACACACACACACACACATACATACACACATATATATATATATATATAAAGCATTAGAAGTCCAGCAGCACCAAAAAGCATGAAAAACCCCAAAATACTGGTCTTGACACACCAGACAATAATAATCCACAAAGAAAAGAGACTGCACTCCAAATTGAATGTGAACAAACGGATGGGAGCTTTATTAGCCCAAGTGCAACGTTTCAGACCCTGTTCCAGATCTGAACAGTTGCTGAGATATCAGTCCCAGTATCTGATCATTATAATCCTCTCTACTGTCAGAGAGCAGTTGCTGTGAAGGGGCTTGTGTTATAATAATCTTTTCTGAAGATTAGCTTAACACCCTTGGTCCAGCTCCACCATTCTGACAATGGAGAGGATTATAATGGTCATATGTCTGATACTGATACTGTACCAACCGTGGGGCTAGAAAGAAAATTCATAGTGCCCCTGAATCTGTGTAGCAGATCTCCACATGTGTGAGGGTGGTGAAAGGCTTTTTTTCCGCTTATCTGGTATGATATGAGTACTTTTACTTTTTGCTTCATATGTTTTTTAAAAATTTGACGTCATGATCTGTACTTTGTATTGGTATCCTTCTGTAGTACATGCAACTTTCTTATCGCTTTTATATGCTAAAAAATTGTCCAGTGTTCACCAAACTGCACAAATTACAGAACAGTGTTATTTGAATTTTATTGTGGCCTTAAACCAGTAGGGCTGATGGTCCACACCTATTTCTCTGACCCTGGAAATTTGTTTGTAATCCACTCTAGTCCTATAAAACACACATTGGGGCACATTTACTTACCCGGTCCTGTCCCGATCCCACGGTGCGTTGTCCGACGAGGATTCGGGTCCGGCGCGATTCACTAACATCGTGCGTCCGATATCCAGCATGTGTCGCTGCCGCGCCGAGGTCCGCCGGAGTTCACCTGCTTCTTCCTGGTGCATGTAAGTGCTTGATCTTGCGACACAAATCCTTTTTTAAATTCCACGGTTTGTCCGAATCCGTCGGGTTGTCCGGCGGCCCACCCCCCTGACTTCTGTCATGTGCAAGTCGCGTGCAAATCCGATAGGGTTTTATTGGTATTTTTTAAAAAATTTTTATTGTGTTGGTGTTTCTTTCTTAACTCTGGTACACTGTAATAATTTGCAGTTACTCCTGCTCACATTTTATACCAAAAGGTGTTGGACTTTTGTAGTTAACAAGCTAATTAATCCAAAAAATAGCCCCCCTCCCTTCAAAATTCTCACTTCTTCACCATACAGTATGTAATTTTTAATAATTGTAGTTATATCTGCTTCATTGTGTGACACACTAGCGCTGGAGGCTGTGATATCTGCCCTCCTGTGTGTAATGCCAAGCTTTCTATAGCCATTGTCACCTCTGCACAGTCGTGCCAATGCCGGTATTTTATGTCCTACGATTTGGCAGTAGGTAGAGATAATTATGGCATTATGCTACAGCTTGGAAAATGTTCAAGAATACTTGTTTGATAATGTTATACATAGACCCTGCTGGATCAAGTGAAGCTGTGAATTGTGTCTCACAGCTGAGACTAGGTCAGGGTCTAGGCATGAAAGCCATGAATGAAAGTAGAAGTCGGGGTGCAGGTCCAGTATAGAACATTATGCTATCTCTCTAATGATGGAAAATGTTCTATGTATCCGAATTATTTCACTCAGTAAGAAGAAGTAAGAAAATATAGAAATAACTACTTTGGTGTTTCCTCTACTAGTGGTAAGTGTTCAATTTCAAATTAAAAAAAAAAAACATATTTATTGGAATTCATTAAATACATATTTTTGCGCTAAACACCCATAAACACATATAAACAGGCGTTCTGAGTTCACTGTGCAAGTTCCCCAAGACATATATTTAGTTGTAGTCTTATATTCCACCTTTGTCCAGTAGGGGGAAATGTGTGATGTATGTGTAAAAAAATGTCAAAATGTGGTAGTACACCCAGGCTTCAGTTTACTGTAGTTCTGTAGGTTCGTATCATGAGCATTGTAGCCGGAACATTATCTTTCTGCTTTACTTTCCGCAACGCGAGAGGAGGTGCCGGCATGAGATCTTCAGATGTGAGTCACATCTAGTTAACTCCTTACCAACATGCGCCCACTGTTACGCCGCAGGTTGGAAATTGGTGCATGGAGAGGGTTCATGTGCTGAGCCCTCTCCATAAAGGGAGGGTGTTTGCTGCATATTGCAGCAAAGACCCATTGATTACACCTGCGGTCAGTACTGGCACTGATTGAAGGTGTCAACTATTTAAATGCCCCTGGCAAAGCTGGTGGACGCATTTAAATTGCAGGGGCACATTTCATAAAACCAATTTACTTCTCACTTCAAAGTTGATTTTCTGGATGATGCCACCACACCAGGCTATGAAAGAAATATCATCTAGAAGCTGCTCAGCTGCTTGACAACATACTGGTAGTGGTTTATTAAAGGAAACCTACCATTTAGAATGGTAGGTGTAAGCTGTAAGTACCGAGCACCAGCTCAGGGTGAGCTGGTGCCGGTACTTACTTTCGTTAGTGTTATAAACCGCGGTATCGCGGTTTTAACACTCTTTAAACTTTAGAGCAGAAGGGGCTTCGGCGACCGTGCGCGCGCTACATCTCCGCTATTTCCTATGGAGGCGCGCGCACAATCGTGCGCACGCAGCGCCGAAGCCTCCTCTGTTCTAAAGTTTAAAAAGTGTTAAAACCGCGATACCGCGGTTTATAACACTAACGAAACACTGAATGGTAGGTTTCCTTTAAGCCAATTTCTGATGACAGGTTTGCTTTAATGATTTTACAGATCCTGTAGATTGAACTGTAGCATCTACTGTGCCGCTCTCTTAACGCTTCTACCACAATGGCTTTACTACCCTAAGCCATCATTTGCATGTTCATGATGCAGCGCATGTTCTTACAATGTTCTTATCTGTGTATTCATACATATCTCATAACTATACTTACCAATTCCTGTCTGGGTTTGCATGGAAGATGTTTAGATAGCATATCCAAGTACAACGTTCTTCTATTAGGAAGGTCACTTGGATACTGGCTGACAATTGTTTGAAAGATCCAGTGATCTTCTTTGCTCCATTTGCAGTCCCTGTAAAAAGAATAATAAAAAGCGATATTCTATAGTGTATACGGCAGTTTAATTGCTTGAAGAGACCTCTATAAGTCAATGGGGCTCATTTACTAAGGGTCCGAATCGTGCACTTTTGTCGGGTTTCCCGATGATTTCCGATTTGCGCCGGGATTTTGGCGAACGCAATCGGATTTTGGCGCGTCGGTGCCGGCTTTCACGTGACAGATATCGGGGGCCGTGGTCGACGGAAAAACTGAGGAATTTAAAAAATTTGTGTCGCAAGATCAGCACTTACATGCACTGGTGAACTCCGGCGCACCTCGGCGCAGCAGCGACACCTGGTGGATATCGGGCGTCCCAGAGAGCGCGCCGCTGGATCGCAACTGGACCAGGTAAGTAAATGTGCCCCAATATGTATGAAGTCACTATTGACTTGACCAGGAACATTTGTGTCAAAGCGTATGTTATAAAAGACCACAGCTCATTTTATAGGAAATCTAGCATCAAAATCCATCATGATAAACCAGGGACATTACTCATAGATCCAGGCACAGTCACTGTGGTAATCTTCTTATAATTGTTATCCACGGCCTCCTTCCTTCTAAAATCTACTTTTAACATTATGTTAATGAGTATAAAGTGCTACGGTGGCGTTGGCAGAGCCCCTTGATGAAGTAGCTTCACAGGCTGTTACACTGTCTCCCCCTCGACACTTCCCAACTGCTCCTGTAATATCACATATTAGGAGAGGGAAGTGCTCCTGGACAGTGTAACAGCCTGTGAGGCTGCAGCATGGAGGGTCTCTGGTCATACCAAATACCATAATGTTAAAAGTTTATTTTAGAAAGAAGGAGGCCATGGAAGACAAAATTAATGAAATTACCGCAGTGACTGGGCCTGGATCTATGAGTAAGTGTCCCTGGTTTATCATCTTGATTTTGATGGTAGATTTTATTAAACATCATTGCCTTGCTTTCTGGCTTTTTTGATTCCATCAGAATAAGCCCCTGGAAAAAGTAAAAATGGTCTGGTCTGAAGATGAAATAGGTAAACAGATCCTCGATTTGCAGCTTGGATGGACTGTGGGAGGCAAAACAAAGTAGGCGACGAGTCCACTCTAATGGGGAAACAGACTTCTTAGAAATCTGAAAGTGACTGAACACAAACATCTTGAAGATATGCAGGGAAGACATATTGCAATTAAGTTCTCAACAACACAACAGCATCTGCTGATAGTCGTACAATGTCAACTTTCTAGTAAGATGTTAAGCACAATCCTCTACATCTCCTTCCTCCACATATGTCCCTGGTGCCGTCCGTATCCAAAGGAGATAAATCAAAATTGATTTAATTTTAAAGTCTACATCAATTATATCTTCTCTTCTCCTGCCAACATTGCGTCATGTAGCCTTCTCCCATACAATACGGTATGCCTCACCGAGCCAACAGATAAAACTTGGCTTTGGAGTTGAGAGCCTTTATAAAGAGCTGAAGGCTGGAGCCAACGTATAGCCAAATCACTTCTTACCCACAGGCCAAACAATAGAGGAACCTCTGCAGTAGATCCAACTTGGCTTCAACTACCATCAGTAATAATGCTCGCTTAATAATAGCTTGTCAAATTGCGTATCTCTTGGATCTCTTTTCCCACTCTATGATCAACGCTGTTTTTAAAGCTACGCATATGGGTGTAGTATCAGCAGGGATATAGAATGGCACCTACTGGGTGTGACTCTCCACAAAATTTCCAAACTTTGGATTCTATAGATAACTGCCCTGGATTAGGACTAAGTGTGACCATATACATTAGACAAAAGCCTGTGTTATGAATTCCAATCATAATCATAATACATGCTTGTTAAATAAAATGCAACCAATGAGGTACCCTTATCATATGGATATGTATATCTAAATCTTAGGATTATTCACCAAGCTACTGCTTACCAGGCCATTGTTTTCCAGGCAATTGCTCACTAGATGATTGCTCACCAGTCCATTGCTCACTGGATGATTGCTCTCCAGATGATTGTTAACCAGGAGATAGCTCACCAGAAGATGGTTCACAAGACCATTGCTGGCCAAGCAATGGTTCACTAGATGACGGCTCACCAGTCCATTGCTTACTAGATGACGGCTCACCAGTCCATTGCTTACTAGATGACGGCTCACCAGTCCATTGCTCACTAGATGACGGCTCACCAGTCCATTGCTTACTAGATGACGGCTCACCAGTCCATTGCTCACTAGATGATGGCTCACCAGTCCATTGCTCACTTGATGATTGTTAACCAGGAGATGGTTTACGAGACCATTGCTCGCCAAGCAATTGCTCACTAGATGATGGCTCACCAGTCCATTTCTCACCAGATGATTGTTCACCAGGAGATTGCTCACTGGATGATTGTTCTCCAAACAATTACTCACCTGGAGATTGCTCACTAGACAATCATTTACCAAACAATGGCTCACTGGATGATTGCTCTCCAGAAGATTGTTCACCAGGAGATTGCTCACCAGACGATTGCTCCCCAGATGATTGTTCAACAGCTGTTCACAATCAACCTACTTCTAGTATAGTCACCTTAGGTCAGAATATTATCTGAAGAAGATCTTGTGTAGCTCTGTGTGTGCTATATGGCTCGCTACATGATTATCAATTCTATCCTGAGACAACCCATAAGCACGACTAAGATGGCCTCCCACACATTTTTTATGCCGAATTACATCTCAGCACACGGGAGAAACTGTGACGAACGGCAACAGACATTTTCTTAATTGGACCTGATGAAGGGAGCAGTTCCCCTCTGAAACGCGTTGTCCATCATTTTACGCTTTTTGAATAAATAAATCGTTGTGAATCCAGAGCAGCGTGACATCAGCCTACTTTTATTCCTTTTCTATATAAATGAAGGAATTATTATTTATGAATTATTATATTGCTCCCTAGGCCGCGTGCGCAGCAGTGACTCGAGATTTAAAGGGCCAGCGCAGAGGTGATTGACGCTGGCCACTTCTTGTTCTATATTTAACCCAATGGCTCCCATCATTCCCTAACAGATCTTTGTGTGTACTCCATGGTGAAAGCTCCCCTGTGATATTCCTGCGTTCCTCTCTGTTCCTGCGTTCCTGTGTTTCCTGCGCTACCAGAGTCCCTCTGTGTTGCCTTGTTACTTGAGTCCCTCTGTGTTGCTGTGTTCCTGTGTCCCGTGTGCCTGTCCTCCCGTTCCCACCTGCCTGGACCTCCCGTTGCTGACCCCGGACTTGACCTTGCACCTCTGCCGCCTGCCCTGACCTTCTGCTTGGACCTGACCACGAGACCGTCTTCCGCTAAGGTACCTCGACCTCGGCTGCCACCGCGGGCTAGTTGCACCTGTGGAACGACCTGGTGGTATCCTGCTGCAGCAAGTCCATCCCGCTTTACGGCGGGCTCTGGTGAAAACCAGATGCCACTTAGACTCTGGTCCCAGGTGTTGGCTAGTACCATCTCCCGCGGAGGTCCAGAGGATCCACTGATCCTGACAATCTTAATATACTGTTTAAAGCAAATGATCCTATAAAATCCATTGACTTAGACCCTGTGATGTCACTAAGCCCTTTAATACCATCCTATCCTTGTACAGATGGGCTATTCTGAGAAGATGTGGGAGGCTGAGCAGACAAAGCCATCACAATACTTGCTTGGTCAAAGTCTTCAAAACATCACATTTTTATGCAAAGCCAAAACTTCAAAGCACATTTCTCTGAATTACGGTTAACTAGCCTTTCTTAAGACTTGCTGGAAATGAATGCCAGCTAATGTGAAAGAATCTTAACACAAAGCTGCGTTTCATGATATCGGAAGTGAAATAGGCCACAAAACTCCTGTACCCCCCTAACAGCCCTGAAGCAACGTGAAATTGCTAAGGAGTTTGATTCTGTACTAAAGCCCATTGTCTTCCAGAGCAGGTTCATACATCTGTTTCTGTCAGGAACACTCAGTCCTCCTACACTTGTGCAGAAACTAGCACAGTATGACTCCCAGGTCCTTCTCCTCACAAAGACATCTAATTACTCTGCCAAGCCCAAGACTTTAAACAGGGGATTTCCACAGAAATGAATAAAGAAATGACTCCTGTGTCACTAAAATCTCATTCACGGGAGCATTTTAACAGATGCAATAAGAAGCAGATTACGGCTGACCAGCAGATATGAGCCGCGCCGCGAGGAGTCAGCTTAGACCGCACTCTCTTCACAAGCCGGCCAATAATCAACACTTGCTTCTGTGACTACAAATATGTAAAGAGTTCTTTGAAGGTTTAAGTCCTTCATCACAAGTACAGGAGCAGAATTAAAGAGGTATTCCATAGTTGGATGTGTCATAACTACTTAGGATCTACAGTATCTGCCAAAAGTTACAACACCCCCTCACATTTTTGGAGACATTTTATTTTATCTTTTCATGGAACTGAACTCAATTGTGACCTCTGTACCTGCCTACTTGCCAGGTCCTGCACTAACAAGCAGGCGGAAAGTGGTCGTCGTTCCCTACTATTAGCTTGTGCTCAGACGACAAACAAACAGAAAGACAGACAGACACCCATCCAGGAAAAAATGAAAGTTAATCCAGCACAAGCAAATTCTTTTCAATCCGTTGTTCCTGTATTGACAACAAAGGATTGAAAAGAATTCGCATGTGCTGGATTGACTTTCATTTTTTCTTGGATGTTCCTTACGTCTGGGTGCAGTCTCCGAGTACGATGCCATCGATAGTTGGGGTGTGCCCTTTGTGTTCTTTTTAAAAATAGACAAGCAAATTCTGTATATTTGGGTCAAAACCAGAATGGTGGCGAAGTACACAATCAAAAGGCAAAGAGTAGTCAAAAAACTAAGCAAGTATCAGTATACCAACAACAGAACAACTGAGGTGGTAGAACAACAAAAGCCAAGAGACCAGATTAACCAGAGCTTGAGTAAGGTGAGGGACAGGTATATGTGGAGTTCCAGGACGCCACGCCAGCTCCTGATTAGTTTGGCCATACATCACTCAACCCACACCTGACACACACTTAGCTCCAGATAAAACCACCCAACTTTCCAAACACACAACCAGCTCAGCCAAGGGAACTAAACTCTGCAGACCAAGCTCAAAGTCTCAAGCAGAGAGGGTTGCTTCTGGGTATGGTTCACAAGCTCCGAACTCTGCAGCTGGAACCATTTTACATACTCTTTACATAAAGAGTTTTTACTGGATCAGTGATGGTGTTATACTTTGATACCATGGAAAATTGTGTATATCTTGTATAACAGTGTAAATTTTGTGTCATCAAAATAACTGAACAGAAAGCCATTAATGTCTAAACCACTGGCAACAAAAGCGAGTAAACCCCAAAGTGAAAATGGATAAATTGTCATTATTTTATGTGTTCACCATTATCTTTCAGAACTGCCTTAACTTGAGCATGTAGTTCACTAAAGCGTCACTGGTTACAGCCACTGGAATCCTCTTCCTCCTCCATGACGACATCACAGAGCTGGTGGATGTTAAAGACCTTAATCTTCTTTACCTTCCGTTGAGGATGTCCCATAGATGCTCAATAGGGCTTATGTTATACAAGTTGTACACTGAATAATAAAATTGGACAATTAAATTGTATCAAAGTGTCATATCTTCAACGATGTCTCATAAACAGATATAAGAAAATATTTCCAAAAATGTAAGGTATGTACCCATGGGACAGCCCATTTTATTAATCCTTGCTAGTATAGAGACAGAGAAGGTAGACTATAGATATTCCATATTTACCACAGTGGCTCAAGTTTATTTGGGTGAATTTAATTTTAGTTATTTGGGTGTATCTTATAGCTGCTAACGTATATTGGTAGACAATTTCACTGTGGCTTACTGTAGGGATTGCAACTTCCAAGTGCCTGTCCACTAAGAGGTATCCCCATTTCATATATTTACGCCAATTCGCAGGAGAAAGTATGCTCGGCTGTGTCTATGATGAGTATGGTGTCAGGGGAACCATATTTTGAGGATAGTTGTATATCCAAGTGGTGGGTGGTGGATTTCACAGACATTGATTGAAATGCCTGTACAATTTTATTTGTAGCATAACTTTTACTTTTATTTTAGCTTATTTCGCTCTACATCCTGTGTACTACACTCGAAATTTGGAAAATTACGAAACAAGATGTTTTTATCAAGCCCTATTCCGAAGGGATTCAGGCATGGCACACAACGTGGACTGGTACACCGGGACTGGCTGGAATGCAGAGCTGCTACCATCTGTTCATTTGCCCCCTTTATTAAAATTGATAAGCCTTTTTCACCAGATTAAGATCAACAACGTGTTGTACATTTTGCAGAAATTCTGAATATGGTTACAGATCCTAGCAGATGCCAGCATCACAAGGCAGAAGGCTTTCATCTGAAGGGAAGTCTATCTGCAGCTCTTGTTAGTATTCATGTGCAGGCATAAGGAGCTTGGCACAATGTGGAGAATTTGGCACCAGGTAGTAGCCAAGCCATATGTATTGGCAGCTTTATTTCAGCTGAACAGCAATATTGCAATTGTAATCAGATGCAAATATCTTCCCGTATGATAATTTGTGTCTTTTTTTTTTGGCTATGTATAAAAAAATAATCTATTTATGTAATGAATGCAAGAAGAAAGAGGAGGTTACTTAGCCCACATTTGTGAAGTGTGATCATGTTGTAGCCTCCTACTACTTAACCAGACAGGTTGTGAGTATAATTTAACAGCTAACAATATTGGCACACACAGAAGATATGAGGTTAGGGTTATATTAGCGAGTGTAATATGCACTGGTATGTGATCCCTGGAGATGACCACAGCCTCATTAGCGTAGATCTGTGATCTGTGTATGCCCACAGTTTAACTTCAGTGTCTACAGGGAATCTGAGATACATCTCCTGTTTCTGACTAATACTAGAAAAAAAAAAGAGTTTTTCAGTAACACGAAGGAGCGTGGGAAGTTCTCACTATGTTTCAAGGAAAGATGAGTGACAACTAGAGAAGAGTGGACCCAAAGTTTCCGTTTGGGGTTGCGATGCACCCCACGTGACCTGTACATATTGTCTGATTGGTGACCAATCCAGAAAATTGATGCTGGTAGCTACTAGCCATAGCTGTCAATGGTCAAGGGGATACCACTGGCCAATCAAAGCCATGCCTAGTTGCTATAGGCTGTTCGACCGCCAATCTGGCAATATTTTCAGGACCCCTACAGAAACTTTAAGTCCACTCATCTATAGTGACAACCACTACATTGCCCACAATCAGGGTCACATTATATTGAGGGCACACAAAGCAAGAAGGTGTGGGGCCTCCACCATGAGGATCTAAGAGGCTTTCATTGTCTACTCTTCTTGACTGGTTCTAGTGATCTACCAACTATATACACAATTTGATCTTGAAGCTTTTTATAGAGTATATCATGTTCGTCTAAGAGGATCAATTGTAGCCCTGTCTGTTGAAGAGCTTAAATACTCATAGACTTAGTGGTTATGTGACTCCCATATGTTCCAATGGATGTGACCGTAAACATGCACATGGTATCTATCCTATTTTGAGCTGCAATAGGATATCAAGAGATCCAGGAAGGAGGAGACCCCATACAGTTTTTTGTGCAAGAGCCCCCAATAACATCAACCTCCACAACCTCCATAAAATGTTTTGTTTTTCTGGCTGGTAATTATTGCAAAAACATGGGGGTGGTATAAATTAAAAGCCGGAGGAACCAAGAGTCGCCACAGGACCTCCGTATCATTTGTATAGTCTTCTAAACTTGTTTTTATAAGATTTGTACCAACCCTGCTTACAATAAAAACAGTTCCATCCCTGGAAGAGACGAGTATGTGAGTAATGGCAATCTACCATCAAACAGACCTTCCCCATCCCCAAATCTTCTGTTTCACCGCTATCCAGGTTCCTCATTAATGTCTGGATTCTCTTGACACACAGGAAGCACTGCCCGGCCAATCACTGGCTGAGATGAGTCACCGATATCGCCAGTGAGTGGAGAAAAGATCATTTCCTGTCTGTGAACAGGAAGCAGGAAGTACAGACCAGTGGCGCACCCCAGAGGGCATCAAAGAGAACAATGAAAGAGAGGCGAGAAGAGTATTTCTCATTATATTTGTTTCATTTTGGTTGAAATCGAACCGGACGAATGTGATAATGTAGTAAGAGCAAAACTGCAATGTTAAACTTTTACATGTATGGACATTGGGAATATTGTTAGCGGCTTCTTTATGCTCAGTGGTGCTTTAATAACATAGTGAATTATTGCCTATTCTTCGACTTCCTTTCAATGATGATTATAAAATAGATAATAAGGCTTTTTTTTTTACTTCCTTAACCGATGCAGAACTGGTAATTGAATTTCAGATGTTAAATTATCATTTGCTACAATGTTCTGGTATTAGCTGTAATGCTCTAATTCATAGTAAGTGAAATGGAAACATGTTTTTTATTTCGTTTGTGATGCTCACGGATTACTCCAATGCAATTCGCGCTAATCCTTTTGCAGTTACTGTAGTGGGAAATTAAATATTATTTCGGCAAGGTAATAAATATGAGACCTCGTAGTGCTGCAGACAGAGAACAAATAAAAAATAATGTCTTGTTATTCACGCTCACTGCTAAGTCCTCTTTGCTTAAAGGAATGAAACCATAGAGCAGAACTGTCCGGCCTTCTCCCGCGATGTGGTGGGTCGCAGGGTAGATAAGTTCCAGAAACCTCACTGAAAATGTAAATAGTGGATTTTTATGTGTGTTAAGTGTTTTCATAGCCAGCGCTGCCTTCCAATTTTAGTAGGCATTAGCAAGTAAAATAGCATAATAAAAATAAGATTATTCCGGAGACTCTGAGATACTATCGGGGAAGAAGCACATAGAAAATTTTTAAATGTCAACATCTTGTCTCGTGTCTAGTTAATGACTCTGTTTTTACATAGTCTTATACAAGCCCCTGAAGGAAGGAAACGACTCCACCTCCATGTTCTATTGCATGCATTATTAAAGGGGTTTTTAATCACCTTCACCAACCGCGAAAAATTTGCATTCTTTAACATGAGTCTCTCCAATGATACTGGTGCAATTATTTTCTCTAGCCTCCGCCGTTATAATAATAATAGCAATAATAGCAAATCTTGTTCTCAAGAAACTAGTGTTGTAGCTGCTACAGCCAATAGGCTAACTGGGCTTCCAAATGTGGGTGGTTCCTGTGGTGGAGTCTAATAAGCATGCAGAAACTAACAGATATGATTGGGAAAAGGAGGGATTACAGGAAACCTTACAAGTGCATAAAATTCAGTGGAGCATAGGAGTTGGCATAGGTGATGACATGCAACATCCCTGCCAACGCATGGGATAGGTAGATGTGGCAAATATGCCAGTAGCTATCACTATCATTGATCACCTCACTAGGAGTTCTGTAACATGTGAAACTTAGTAACTGCAGCTTGAAGCCACTGCCTGGTAAGGAAAGAGTTAACATGTAAAATGTTATTAACCAATGACATCCTTTGTACCATTGTAAAGCAAGCTGGAAGCTGGGAGGGTGCTGCCACCTGACCAGGGGAGTCTAAAAACCCCTGGTGGGTGGAAGCACATGGTCAGACCTCATGGTCAGAGACTCCATCTTGGAGCAGAGGTCTGTTTCAGTAAGCAGATGAGAGTGCAGCACATATCTGTGCTGCAACAGCAAGTGTCATAATACCAGGAAGCAAAAGTGTCTCAGGCCAATGCCTGACACCCTGGGCAAGTTAGGAGACTAAGGCCCAGAGCAGAAGTCCACCATCTCCATCTTTACCAGCTTATCCTGAAGCTACTACCAGGCTGTGAGCAAACTTCCTGAGGACCAGCTATCTCTTACCAGCTCTCCAGCCTGCTGATTCTGCTGCTAATGTAATGCCTACCTTTTGAAGCTGAATAAAGAACTGTAAGTTGATTTGCACAATGTGCCTCCATGTAATCCCTAGATTAGGCTGCTTCACCATCACGGGCTCCCCATCCTCCATCACCTAGGGATTCCTATATACACCTCAAGGGTTGTCCTTTCATCAGTGTCACCCTTTATTTTCTTGCACACACCACCTGCGGTAGACCTGCCAGGCTGTAGGCCCATCCTCCGGTCCCAATACCAAGCACCGTGACCATAGCCTGCCCAAGGCCACCTAAGCCAGCCACACCGGTATTTTGGGCCCCGGCTGTATACAGTCACATTAGAAACTTGTTGGTTGAATGCACCACTACGGACAATACCATCCAACCATCTTATGTAAGGGTGTAACTTGGAGAGACTGGGCCCTATAGCAGTTTTCTTCATTGGGCCCCGTTCCCAATCTCAAACATTTATATACTTGTATAAACACATGCACTTATACACTCGTACACACCCATTTATATACACACATATTATATATACACACAAAGTATGTACATGTCCATATATTTATACACATACTGGGGCACATTTACTTACCCTTCCCGTCACGATCCCCGAGGTGCATTGTCCGACGAGGATTCGGAGCTGCCGTGATTCACTAAGATCGTGAATCTGCCAGAGTTCACCATCATCTTCCAAGTGTGTGTGAGTGCATGGCTTGCGACACAATTTTGAATGTTAAATCCCGCGCTTAGTCCAAATCAGTCGGGTTGTCCGACGGCCACGCCCCCCGATTTGTGTCACATGAAAGTCAGTGCGATTGCGCCAAAATCCGATTGTGTGCGCCAAAAACCCCAGTTAAATGCAGCGCAAAACGGAAAAAGTCTGGAAAACTGATGAAAATGCGGTCCGCGAACCCTTAGTAAATGTGCCCCACTTTGTATGCGCATCAAGTGTATATAAATACACTGTATACACATGTATTACTTATATATACATTAAACATATAGCATAGACAAACATACATACATACATACATACAGTATTTAGACATCACAAACAGAGTATATACCCACTATACATCATAGCACGGGGACAAGATGTCCCATGCTCCAGGCTACTAATTAGTCATGCCTCCTGCATGACACGTGAATTCAAGTGAATAATTAGCAGTCCGGAGCACCGGACATCTTGTCCCCATGCTCCGGCCTAATTAGAAGTCTTTTTTACAGGTGACTCCGGTATGTCAAGATTAAATACTCCCAAAAGCAGTTGTTTTGGAGTAAGTATGAATCAGGAGCTGAGCAGCTTATACATAGTTTCCTATCTGCAGCCTATCATGGCTTGTAGGCATGAAAAACCCTCTAGGTCAGTTGGTCAGAGAGGGTGCGTTCCTGGGCCATGCAGTTGACCGTTCAGGTTCAGGCAATGGCACAGTTGTACACATTGCAGCGCTGTGCTGTCGCCCACAGGGATTTATTAGGAGGCCGGAGCCAGAGTGTCATACTTACCTTTGCGGTCTCTCCCGGCGTCCCGCGCTGCCATTTCTACGGTCTGTGCCCCTGTTTGTTCAGTATCCGGTCGGCCATGCCCACCCGTACCTATTCCCAGTGCTCTACAACGCAGCAAAGCTTCTGTGCCCCTGTTTCTTTATCTGGGCACGGACCGGAGAGATGGCAGCATGGGACGCCAGGAGGGACTGCAAATGTAAGTACATGTTTATTTATTTAAGCAGCCCCCCACAGCCACCAATGTTTTTTTTTTTCGGTCAACCCCTTTAATGCTAATATATATTTATCTGTGGTTATTTAATCCTGATATATATTAATGCTTGAGGTATATTTATTTTTGGTCTATATTTATATGTGCTGGATATTATTTTGTACTGTTTATTCATTGCTGGTAAATATTTATATGTACGGCCTAGGGTGAGGGTGGGAAATGCATTGGTCACAGGGGCTGCCCTAGTATATAGCCATCCAACCCCTGCCCCCAGAATATAGCCAACCCCTACCTCAGTATATAGCCAGCCCCCTGCCCAAATATATTGCCAGTCCGCTGCCTGCAGCAGCCCCCTATCCTTGTATACAGCCCGCAGCCCCCTTCTCCAGTATATAGCCAGCCCCCTGCCCCAATATATACCCAGCTTCCTGCCCCTGTAAATAGCCAGCCCTTGCCACTATAGAAAGCCGGACGACACACACAATATGATGACAGCAGCGGCTGAGGTCATAGTCTGCGTGGTCTATTAGCGCTATATGTTTATTACTGATTGGCCTTATTGTAGGTGATCCCATAGCAGTAGCCCTTTTGGATCTTATTCTTATGATTTTTTTTAATTGACAGAGGTGGAATTTAATTTTTCCCTTCGCACTGATTCTGGTGCATGGGGATGGCGCCATTTTGCTTCTCTTCCTAGAGCGCCAAAGTTATACAATTGACCTAGGCTGAAGCACAATAACGCTGTGTGCGCTGGGAGCTCTGGGTTAGCAGCACACACAGGTGAGGTGCGTAACATAATGGCACCGTGAAAAGTGCAGAGCCCTGATAAATGTGTCCTATCTGCAGGCAGCATATGATAGAGCAGGAGGAGCTGAGCAGGTTGCACATTGTATCCTAACTGCTGCAAGGATATTATAGTGCAGCAGGAGTTGAACAGATTTTACAGAAAGTCCTATCTGCAGGCAGAATGTTATAGAGCAGGAGTCAAAATTGAGCAGCGCAACCCTTAGTAAATAAGCCCCTTAGCGTCTTGTTTCAAGGATATTATACAGCATGCAGAACCAGAGGGAAAGGTGACAAATAGACTGTGCTGCCTGTGATCCGAAGAACGTCATAGGGTAACATCTCCCACCTGTCTATGTCTTCACATTCTCTATCAAGTTCTTCCACCTTGGACTGATATAAGCCAACAAGCTGCTGGTATTCGGTCAAAATGGAGGTTTTCAGCTCGGGATATGGGCAGTATAGCTCCAGGAGGACCGCTGGCACTTCACCAAAGTGACATCTCATTTCTTCTGAATCAACACATTCCTGCAAGAAAGTCACTTTTCAGCTGAAATAACTTGTATTTCCTGCGATTACTATTTTAGACTGCAACCACCCTTTACGTACCTGAAGGTCACATTGTAAAAGTTCATTCTCTATTACCCGCTGCTCCTCGGTGAGTTTCTCAATTAATGCTTTTTGTTGACTCTTAACAGATTCAACCTATGAATATACATATCGGAGCAGAAATCACTGACATTTCAATCACACAATCAGTAGTAATTATAGAACAGTAAAGGAGACCTAGAAAATATGGTGACAGTCATCGGCCTAACAGCAGCCGCCATTATCATTATTTGCTGCACTGCAAAGCGATGAATAACAAAGGCCGCCATCTTTAATTACCTTTCTATGGATAGAACAATCTGCAAACATATATTTGCCAATATAATCAGTAATTAGGAGCGTACATGCAGAGAATTATGTGACATACACAAGACCTGATTGATTTTGGGGGGTTATGGCTACACCTTCCTCATCAGGTTACTCTGATGAGGAACTTAGCTGTAGTAATCAGGTGGTGCCAGATTGTGAGGGATTCAAGCAGTAGGACCACCGATAAACTCATTTTAAAGATTGATATATTGTATATCTGCAGGCAGCATGTTATAGAGCATGAGGATCTGAGCAGATTGTACATAGTGTCCTATCTGCAGGCAGCATATTGTAGAGCAGGAGGAGCTGAGAAGATTTTAAATAGTGTCCTATGTGCAGGCAGCATGATATATAGTAGGAGGAGCTGAGCAAATTATCAAGAGTGCCCTATCTGCATGCAGCATGTTATAGAGCAGGAGGAGCTGAGCAGATTGTACATAGTGTCCTATCTGCAGGCAGCATGTTATAGAGCAGGAGGAGCTGAGCAGATTGTAGATAGTGTCCTATCTGCAGGCAGCATGTTATAGAGCAGGAGGAGCTGAGCAGATTGTACATAGTGTCCTATCTGCAGGCAGCATGTTATAGAGCAGGAGGAGTGAGCAGATTGTACATAGTGTCCTATCTGCATGCAGCATGTTATAGAGCAGGAGGAGCTGAGCAGATTGTAAATAGTGTCCTATGTGCAGACAGCATGTTATAGAGTAGGAGGAGCTGAACAGATTGTAAGTAGGGTCCTATGTGCAGGCAACATGTTATAGAGCAAGAGGAGCTGAGCAGATTGTAAATAGTGTCCTATGTGCAGACAGCATGTTATAGAGTAGGAGGAGCTGAACAGATTGTACATAGGGTCCTATGTGCAGGCTGCATGTTATATAGCAGGAGGAGCTGAGCAGATTATACATAGTGTCCTATCTGCAGGCAGCATGTTATAGAGCAGGAGGAGCTGAGCAGATTGTACATAGTGTCCTATCTGCAGACAGCATGTTATAGAGCAGGAGGAGCTGAGCAGATTGTAGATAGTGTCCTATCTGCAGGCAGCATGTTATAGAGCAGGAGGAGCTGAGCAGATTGTACATAGTGTCCTATCTGCAGGCAGCATGTTATAGAGCAGGAGGAGCGAGCAGATTGTACATAGTGTCCTATCTGCAGGCAGCATGTTATAGAGCAGGAGGAGCGAGCAGATTGTACATAGTGTCCTATCTGCAGGCAGCATGCTATAGAGCAGGAGGAGCTGAGCAGATTGTAAATAGTGTCCTATGTGCAGACAGCATGTTATAGAGTAGGAGGAGCTGAACAGATTGTACATAGGGTCCTATGTGCAGGCAACATGTTATAGAGCAAGAGGAGCTGAGCAGATTGCAAATAGTGTCCTATGTGCAGACAGCATGTTATAGAGTAGGAGGAGCTGAACAGATTGTACATAGGGTCCTATGTGCAGGCTGCATGTTATATAGCAGGAGGGGCTGAGAAAATTATAAAGAGTGGCTTATCTGCATGCAGCATGTTATAGAGCAGGAGGAGCTGCGCAGACTGTACATAGTGCCCTATCTGCAGGCAGAATGTTATAGAACAGGAGGAGCAGAGAAGATTGTACATAGTGCCTACCCACAGGCAGGTTTACACTACATTTTTAGTTTGTGGGAAATTATATAATAGATCGCCTGTTCGCTCCTATCAATGACTGACAGCTATTTTTGTATTCACAAAGTGGGGAGGATGTTCATCACTGACAAGGTAAGCTCCTATACAGAAATATTAGATACTTTAATAAATACATGACAAGCTAAACTGTAGTCTCACAACCAATGTAGAACCAGTATTTACCAAAATATGGTCAGTGTATGGTACCTGGATCGGGGGCCCTCTTGGTTGTGTTTCTCCCCCCTGGGATGCACCCATAGCTATAGCTCTGGGTCAGCATGATGTGAAATCTAGTTAATGACCATTATACATAAAATTAATAATAATAAAATGAAACATTTAGGATTTATGTCCAGCAATTCTGCTCATCGCGGTTTAGTGGGCTATTACGCATCCATCATGGAGAGCCTATAATAGATATTTTTATACGTTCGCTTGCCATTCCTGTATCAATTCAATTTGCTCAGTTACCATGAGAGGCAATAATAGAAAATAGAGTAAGTAAGTTTGATGAAATAAGAGGTAAAACACCAACCTGCTTCATAATATTCGCCGGATCAAAGTCATTTTCCATTGGGGACTGGAGGGAAGACTGATGTTGTAGTTGACAAATCCTGTGTTTTAAATCGTCCCTCAGCTGCCAGATGGGATGTATTGTGCATGCTTTATACTCATCTCGCTCCTCGGATAATTGCTGTTCTGCTTCCAAACAGAAAGTTTTATCACTTAATGGCAAGTGAAAAATTAAGCCCTTGACTGCCAGCGGGAACGCCGGTGCAAGGAAGAGCATAGCTTAGAGGCTCCTCTGGGAGCCCCGAGGTTAAGCGAGTTAACTTCTTCCATCCTTTTTATCTGTCTGTGCAGCTTCTCTCATATTTTAGTGCATGGTTTGCTTTTCTTATCAGATACATTCATAATGTATAGAATCTTTATCACGTCGGAGGAGGAGAAATCGAATATTTACAGAGAACTTTCAAGGAAAGGAAACTCTTTAGGCTCGGAGGGGAAGCTGTGGGTTAGGATAGTCAGGGGTTTTTGTAAAAGTTGTATGAGATTAGAAAAAAGGGTTTTTCACTTGGGACAAAACTCTGGCTAAATTCTCCATGGTGGAAAATCAGCAGCGGGTTTGTCTGAAATCTGCTACTATGTTACACCTCTCGTAAATCCAATAGTCGTCAATTGAATGGTAAAAGAAGGTCAAATAATGGGGGTCATTTACTAAGGGCCCGATTAGCATTTTCGCGACGTGTTACCCGAATATTTCGATTTGCGACAATTTTTCCTGAATTGCCCCGGGATTTTGGCGCACGCAATCGGATTGTGCCGCATCGGTGCCGGCATGCACACAGATCAGGATACTGTATTATTCTTTGTAGTTTTTAGCAACAAAGAATCTTGCTAAAAAGTGCCTGCATCCATAGAGGACTGCCAGACCCTCCTGACCGCTATTATGGAAATCTGGTGAAGAGCTGACAAAGCGCTTCATCTGATCTCTCCCTCTCTCCCATGCACTGCTCTTTCCCTTTCCCTGTGGGTTCCAACATGAATATTAATACAGGACCTAGAGAGTATGTCATAAGCATGTGACTGATCACATGATTCCAGCATCACTGCAAGGTCACTGCACTAGAAAGAGAGTTGCAGAGATTTGCATACTTAGCGGCCACGAGCACCGGACATCTTGTCACCATGCTCCGTGCTGCTAATTATAACTTTCTTTTCTAGGTGATTCAAGCGTGTCAAGACTACCGGCGGACAGAACTGCTCACCTAAAAAAGTATATTACGATGAACATACTTTAAAGTAAAATAGACAGAAAAAGCAGGAGACGTTACTTAAATGCTGAAAACATGTAGAAGTAAAAAAAAGTACATTTTCGCTAGACACCAGATGAATGATAAGCACATATTGCAAAAAGGGAAAATAGTAAACTGTATCTTCACTCAAAGGAAATCTACCATTAGACTCACTGGCAAACCACAATCACTTACCTGTTTATCTCTTCTTCTGGCGTCCGGAACAGTGTTTGTTATAACCTTAAATCCACTATATTTAAAATAGTTTTTAAAATATGGTAATGAGCTAATGGTCCAGAATTGCCTCATCTAATCCCCTACCAGTTGCACTTTTTTTGAATGTATTCACTCCCCCGCTCTCTGATGCCCGCCTCGCCCACCTCTGTGCTAGGCAGAGAACTGGTGATGTGGTGCATGTTAGTAATATATATATATACACACACAGACAGTCCCTGGGTTACGTTCAAGATACTTAAGTTGAATTTGTATGTAAGTCGAAACTGTATATTTTATAATTGTAGTTCCAATTGTAATGGGACCAAGGATTATCAATAAAGCTTCATTACAGACACCTTACAGCTGATCAGTGCAGCCTGGGACCATAGTAACATCCAGAGAGCTTCACCAGATGTCACAGTGGGCAGAAGTGTCCGTCTTTAACTAGGGGTCGTCTGTAAGTCGGGTGTCCTTAAGTAGGGGACCGCCCTGTGTATTGAGTTTTAGCTCATATAGGTCTCACACCTACATGGTCTAACAGGTACATAATTAGATATGGTTTATCTTTAAGAGTTGACCACATTTATGTGATAAAAAGGAGTATTCTTATATATGGAAACATAAGCTAATGCAGGAAATAGCATAAAATCACAACACAAGCTGCAAAAGCTGCAGTTTTATCTTATCTTTTATCTGAATTTGTGCCGTTCCATACAGTTCCCTAAAATTTCCTTTATTTCCAGCACCCATAGAAGTACAGATAAAGTGCTGAGTCTATAATAACATAATACATTATTGCTACAGTCGTGTGCTCGCGTTCACCTTGCAGTAAGGCGCACCCCTGCAGCAGCTTGTCAGTCTTTAGACGCTTGAAGTGCACATGACCTTGTTCCCTTGATGAGAACATTAAAACATGTATAATACATGGAGCAGAAATTGAAGACGATGCAGTCAAAGAATACATTTGTTGGAATTGCTTGATCCGAATTCTTGATTCCTTGGTTCTGTCACCTGCGTTGTGTTAACAAGGTGTTTCCGTCTCCCCCTTAGTCCATGTTTTATTAATGCGGCTGCTCCGGTGCTCTCGTGCATTACTGTCAATTTGTTCTGCTGATATCATTCCAGAGTCTCCCACGTCCGCTCCTTGGATGTTTCCCTTCTTCTATTCAATGTTTGTCAGATATTATTTACCGCTGATTTTCACATTTGCATGGTTAGCAGAAGCTCATGTCTATGTCTACCCTGCTGTGTTCTTGGGGAGGTTGATTCTGTATGATATGAAGAGGCAGATAAGATGTGGACTGAATCCTTAAAGGAAATCTACCATCAAAATCCATCATGATAAACCAAGGGGACTCACTCCTAGATTCTGGCACCCACCCTGGTAATCTTCTTACATTTGTTATCCATAATAATAATAATAATAATTAATAATGAGGCTTCCTTTCTTCTAAAATCAACTTATCTTAATTAGCCAAAAGGGATCTGGAGGTGTTACCAGAGCCCCTCCTTACTGTAGCTTCACAGGCTGTTACACTGTTTCCCCTCCTCCTCTACTCCCTCAGCATTTAACAACTCCCTCTGCCTACTGTAATCTGACTGCAGCATAGAAAGTTTCAGCACACATTGGGAGAAGGAAGTGCTCCTGTACAGTGTAACAGCCTGTGAAACTACAGCAAAGAGGGAGTCTAGTAATCGCCACTTGTGATGTGCAATTTAAGAAACAACATAGTCTTTAATGTTATGCAAGTTAGCTTCTTGGTGCACAAGGCACACGGCTTCTTCAGCTGGTGCACTCACTTTCTTTTTTCACATGTTATTTTTAGGTAAACTGTTTACACTATTGATTTGCTATTAATATAAACTGTTTTCAGTTTGAGTCCCAATTATGTAAATAGAGCAGAACTGCAATACCAATCACTGCCACTATAAAATGTACAGCACTGTGCTTGGTAAGGAGTTCACTTCAAACAACTGATTGGTGTAGGTGTTTCTGATACACTTGGCATAGGATCCTTAACAATTTTTTTTAATCAGCAGTGGTCCGGCTACCATCAACCCTGCTGATCGGTTCCTTGAAGCAGTCTTGAAGCTGCAGTGAGTGCCACGTCCATGTTCATGTGTCTGGAGGCCTGTTTGCAACTAAGCCTCCTTTAACTAATTGTAATGCTACCACTCAGTGCTACAGATTCACAAGTAGCTACAATGAGAAGATCATGTCTCACCCAACTCCCTGCTCTCTCCCTCCACCACTGTAATCTAGCAGCAGAAAAAACTGCAGGGGGAGGGAAGACCTGATCTGCTCATTGTAACAGCCTGTGAAGCTACAGTACTGATGGGCTCTGGTAACGCCCTTCAGGCTCCTTAACATAATTATTAAAAGGTGGTTTTAGAACGGAAGGAAGCCACTAATAACAAATATAAGAATATTATCACACAGTGTCTGGATCTATGAGTAAGTGACCCTGGTTTATCAAGATGGATTTGCTGGTGGATTTCCTTTAACACTCGATAGGATTCCTTCTCTCAGTGATTCTTACCTTCCTTATCTGGCAGTAACACTACGAGCCTGGGTGCCATGCCAGCCCTGTATCTGGCGCTCCCACTCCCTCATCACAGAACAGTTTGTGCATCATGTATTCACTTCCCCCGGCTTCCTGATATATTCCTTCCATTATATATTACATGTAGATAATATTTGTGGAAGATGGGTAAGAGGGGTTATATTCACCTTAAGGCTGTTACACAGGTACATTTTATTAAACACTGTGACACACAATGGATCCATAGCTTAAAGGGAAATATCTTACATTTCTATTATTCCATGCGGAATCAATTGGAGTGAAGAATAGGAAGAATAAAAAACTAAGAATTCCCATAGATTTCCCACAGACATTCATTAAGTGACAATGTTACTGTCATGTAATGAAAGGGTTATTCCAATAATTTATAAAAGACCCTAATGAGCCCTAAAAGAGGCAGTAACCTAATAATAAAAAATCCTCACCTAACCTCACATATACCTAAACTCTCACTGCCACCCCTGTCCCGCACATTACACTTGAGAAAACACATATATGGGACGCATAATTATACTCATAGAACCTGATTATAAACCTTATATGTAGTGTCCAGCAGCCTCCCTTATTCCAGCAGCTCTTATTAAAGAAATGCTCACAGTAGCCCCTTAATGAGATGTCAGTAGTCGCCCCCTTAATGAGATATCAGTAGTCGCCCCCTTAAGAAATGGAAGCAGAGACCCCCTTACAAATGTCAGCAGAGCTCCCCTTAAAAGAAATGTACCACCAGGATGAAGGATTATAAACCAAGCACACTTACAAGCAGGTGTGTGCCCCCTCTGGTAGGATGAGTTCTTCTTTTAGCTTCTTATGCCCTTGTTTTTACAAAAAAAGGGCTTTAATAATTATGCAAATCTGTTTCCTTAAAACCATGCTAATGAGCCTGAAGGGCTCTGGGGGGCTGTAGCCTGTGAGGACACTTCCCCCTCCCACTGTGAGATAACATCAGACAGACAGGTTTGTGTTGAGAAAGTGGAAAGGGAGACAGTGTAACAGCCTGTTAATTTATAGCTGTTAATTTACACCCCTCAGAGCACTTATGAGTCATAAGCATAATTTTAAAGGTGAATTTAGAAGGAAATCGACCATGGATAACAAATATAAGAAGATTACCACAGTCACAGTGCCTGAATCTATGAGTAATGTCCCTGATCTATTATGATGGTGGATTTGCTCTAAAGTCTGGCTGTAGATGAAGCGCTGGAGCACAGCTGTAAGGCAGGGCCATAGAAGTTAATAGAGTATTGGTCTCACATATGTTCACCAGGATCCATTCGCCAACCCCACCTCTGATAGATGGAGGTCCCAATGCTTGGACATTTGGCGGTCTGTGGGACAACCCCTTTAATCTCTTCCTTTCCTTTGATCCTTATTTGTGTGTTATTGGAAGAATAATCTCTATGTATCTCCACCTCCTTCCTTACCCCCCTACTATCCTGGAAGAATAATCTCTATGTATCTGTACCTCAACCTCCTTCCTTATCCCCCTACTATCCTATGCAGTTCATAAGACAACTGGCTGCAGCAGGAGCCTCCCCGCCTTCCTCTGTTTGCAACTGGACATAAAATCATTAGGCCCGATCCATTTTCTAAGTCCCGCCCCTGCAAAAATTCCCCAGGCTGAGAGTAAAATAATACGTTTGTCTTTATTGTTCAGTTTTAGCTTTGGTTTTCTTTTGAGCTACAGGAAAAAATATTACATCTCTGTCATTCTCCGCAATGTGCCGGCTTCTAGGTGTAATTTGTAAGTACATTAGTGACGTCAGTGACGGAGAGTTCTATCTTATGATAGTTGTTATGATATACACACGTATCTATATGATACTTACCAAAGGCTTCCATCTCTTCAAAGAACTGACAAGTTTTGCTTTTATCTTCCAGGAACACTTGTAATTGTAATTCTGCTTTATCTCTGTAATAACATAAACATATTGAAGAACTAATGAGCTTGATCCCAAAGAAGAGATGAGACTGCACTGGAATAAGTAAGGGAAAAACATTGGGGGTCATTTACTAAGAGCCCGAATCACGTTTTCCGGACGGGTTATCCGAATATTTTTCCGATATGTGCTGATTTTTTCTGAATTGCCCCGGGATTTTGGCACACGCAATCGAATTGTGGCGCATTGGCGACGGCATACACGCAACGGAAATGGGGGGGGCGTGGCCATAAGAAAACCCAACGGATTCGGAAAAACCGCCGTACTTAAAAAAAAAAAAAAGTGTCGCTTGACACACGCTTACCTGCACCCAGCATAGGACGGTGAACTTCATGCACATGTATTTATAAAGTGTCGGCGCCAGTTTTGTGTCGTGGCTGCTCTGTGTCCGACAAGACAGAAAAATGTGCACCTAATGGGGCGTTCCGGTGCACAGTTGGACCGTGCGCCACAATTCTGCAGCATGAACAGAGTGCACCGAAAAAAAATAATAATGGTGCATTCTGTATGAGAAGTGCAGGGGGTGCCAGATTCATGAAAAACGTGTGACATGTCATGAAGCTGTAGCACACTGCACCCTCTACAGGATAACTGCACATATTGCAGTTTGCACTGTTTTTGATAAATGTGGGCCATTGGGTTGGGGAGACATGGATGTAGGTCTCCTCTGCCTATCTGGATGACCTCAGGAGATGGAACACGCAGGAGTCTTCCTTGAACAATTTATGCCCATTTCTATGAGTAAGTAGAACCTGTTTCGTTTTTTAGGTTACTTGTTTGCAGCACAGTTTAGGACATTGGGTTACACTTGGTCCTTGTACGTTTGTTCATATTTGCTTCAAGGCTTTTCTTAGAGTCTTCAGAAGCAGAAGATGATGATCAAAACCTCAACTGAAGCTGGGCCCAGGTAAGTGTCATGGCTTCTGCCATTAAGTCTACATTTAGCCTTAAAGGGGTGGTCCCATCTTAGATATTTATGGCATACATGTTTGTCTGCTTCCCATATAACATTTTCGCATGGAGCTGCACCAGCACAGAGGGGGGAGGCTCCTGCTGCAACCAGTCGTCTTACTGTCACAAACAGATTTCATTTGATATATTTCACAGTTTTAATTGGTAACAGTGGACACAATGGGGGTCATTTACTAAGGGCCCGATTCGCGGTTTCCCGACGTGTTAACCGAATATTTCCGATTTGCGCCGATTGTACCTGAATTGCCCCGGCATTCCAGCGGACTTCAGCGCAGCAGCGCCACCTGGTGGACGGCGGAGGAACTACCATCATAAATCCCGGCCGGACCCGAATCCAGCGCAGAGAACGCGCCGCTGGATTGCGAATGGGCCGGGTAAGTAAATCTGCCCCAATAAGATGAAAGGGTAAAAAGTCTTAAGGAGAATTTTTTATCTATTATTGTAATTTTCTATTTGTGTAATGGCGGCCGTAACCTAGCCGCACAATTTGTGGTCAGATCGCAGCCCCCATAGAGGTCTATGGCACCCGATGACACTGCGGGGCAGATTTACTTACCCGGTCCATTCGCGATCCAGCGGCGCGTTCTCTGCGCTGGATTCGGGTCCGGCCGGGATTCATTAAAGTAGTTCCTCCGCCGTCCACCAGGTGGCGCTGCTGCGCTGAAAAGCATTGGAACGCGCTGGAGTTCACCGGGCCGAGCTGAGAAAAGGTAAGTGCAAGCTCCGCAACAGATTTTTTGTTTTAAATGCGGCGGTTTTTCCGAATCCGTCGGGTTTTCGTTCGGCCACGCCCCACGATTTCCGTCGCGTGCATGCCAGCGCCGATGCGCCACAATCCGATCGCGTGCGCCAAAATCCCGGGGCAATTCAGGGGAAATCGGCGCAAATCGGAAATATTCGGGTAACACGTCGGGAAAGCGCAAATTGGGCCCTTAGTAAATGACCCCCTGTGTCTCACAATGTCCTCTCTAAGGGTGATGCCACACATGGCATTTTTGGTCCTTTTTAAAGCAGACCGTTAAGAAAACCCTGCATGCGTTAAAAAACACATGCGTTTTTGAAAAACGCATGCGTTTTTTGATGACGCATCCGTTTTACCAATTATCTTAATTAAAACTGGTCAAAAATGGATGAGTTTTCAAAAAGGGGAGGGGTGAGGGGCACTCACCGCCCCCCCACCTCCACCAGGTAAGGGTGAAGACACACATGGCGTTTTTGGGCCGTTTTTGGGCCGTTTTTACTAAGTGCGTTTTCAGATCGTTAAAAACGCATGCGTTTTTGTCCGTTTTCATTGCGCAATTTCGGGAAAACGAACAAAAACGCATGCATTTTTAAAAAACGGATGCGTTTTTTAACGCATGCGTTTTTAACGATCTGAAAACGCACTTAGTAAAAACGGCCCAAAAACGGCCCAAAAACGCCATGTGTGTCTTCACCCTTAGGGCCAGGGTGAGCACACATCTGCGAGCAAGAAGTCTAATATATTTTTAGATGTAATTTTGTGTTTAGTAAGAAGAGCTATAGCTATTGATGGGAATATGAAAGTGTTGATGTAAAAAAAAAATTCTGATGAATGTTTTCCTCTAATCATAGGAATGGTATTGGATAAATACACGGAATAACACAACGTAATTATAGGTTTCCTCTTTCTCACCTGCTCTCACTCAGTCGCTTGTTCTCCTTCCACCACACCTGCGAGTGCTGCTTACAAAGCGTTTGCTCTTTTGTTACTTTAGATGCATGCTGGATTTTCTTGACCTAGTTTGAAAAAAATAGCGCAGAAACGTAAAATGACTGGAAAATCATGGGGGAGAAGGCGGTTGGATTCTTGGGGGTTGGAGTATAGGATGATATGATAGGTGGGTTTTACTTTGGGGGGAGGAGTTAATGGGGGCTTTTAAGGGGTGACAGGAAGGGCCAGCCATCTTTGGTGGCCGAGCAAAATTGTCCCAAAATTGTGATGATTTTGGTCATGTCCGGCTTTACTAATAAAAGTTCTTCATAGACTGCTTGAGGGGGTGTACCTCAGCAGTTGGTTTGGTTATATGTTTGGTTGGTAGCCACATTCTGCTCTCGCCACTCGCCAGGAGGTTAGCGGCTTGTGGATATGATAGTTGTGGTTTTGCACGCTGAGCGTGATTTTGAGCAGTATTCACAACTATGGTTGGTTGGTTATGATGCCGGACTTAGGTGTTACTTATTAATTTTAAAAGTGATCCAGCTTTGTTGTCAAGTACTCGACCACTTAATTTAATAATACTGATATGTTTGTTAAAATGCATATATATTATTATGTTTTAATAAAGTTTATGTTTTACAGATTGTTACAAGATTTGAATAAAGCTGTGACCAGCACTTTTCCAACATAACTTTGTCTGTGTTTTATTTAGTTAGTGTATGATAGCTAGGCCTTTTGCTTAATAGCTATCCCCCCCCACCCCCTTTTTCCCCTCAGCTCAGCCCTGCCCCGGTCATGTTGGATCCATCAAGGTGTGTGTTTAAAGGGATATTCTCATTTCAGCAAATTAATGTTATTGTTTGTATTATAAAATGTTATACAATTTTCCAATATACTTTCTGTATCAATTCCTCAAGGTTTTCTAGATCTCTGCTTGCTGTCATTCTATAGAAAGCTTCTATGTTTACTTCCAGTGGACAGAAATCTGACCATGGTCACACCTGTGTGACTATGGTCAGGTTTCTGTCCACTGGAAGTAAACATAGAAGCTTTCTATAGAATGACAGCAAGCAGAGATCTAGAAAACCTTGAGGAATTGATACAGAAAGTGTATTGGAAAATTGTATAACTTTTTATTATACAAACAATAATATTAAGTGCTGAAATGGGACCACCCCTTTAAGCATCTGCCCTGATCTGCCCTGATTTCATAAGTTGGAAAATGGTAAATTGGAAAAACAAATTTACCCAGACATATTGGGGGATATTTATCATACGCTCGTGCGCCAGCGTATGATCGCCCCGCCGCTGCAAATTCGCAGCCCGATACATGAAGAGGCTTCTGTGTGTCCGCAGGGGGAGGGATGGGGTCAGTGTGTATAGAGGGGGGGGGGTCAGTGTGTTCGTGGGGAAGGGGGGGGGGGTCAGTGTGTATAGAGGGGGAGGGGGGGTCAGTGTGTCCGCGGGGGGCGGGATGGGGTCAGTGTGTATACAGGGGGAGAGGGGGGGTCAGTGTGTCCGCGGGGGGAGGGATGGGGTCATTGTGTATACAGGGGGAGAAGGGGGGTCAGTGTGTCAGCAGGGGGGGGGGGGGTTCAGTGTGTCAGCAGGGGGGGGGGGGTTCAGTGTGTCCGCAGGGGGGGGTGAGGGGGTCAGTTTGTCCGCAGGGGGAGGTTGGGGGGGTCAGTGTGTCCACAGGTGGAAGGGGGGGTGTCAGTGTGTCCGCAGGTGGAAGGGGGGATGTCAGTGTGTCCGCAGGGGAGGGGGGGTGGTCAGTGTGTCCGCAGGGGAGGGGGGGTGGTCAGTGTGTCCGCAGGGGAGGGGGGGTGGTCAGTGTGTCCGCAGGGGAGGGGGGGTGGTCAGTGTGTGGGGAGGTGGGGGGAAGTGTGGCCACTGGAGGGCGGCCCACTAAGGCTCTGTCGCCCAGGGGCCCACTAAAACCTGGAGCCGGCCCTGAATACTTGGCATCTGTTTTGGATCTTCCTAGGTCATCCATTCCAACATTCCAACACCCGACGAAAGTGCAGCCGCGGAGCCCTTAGTAAATGAGCCCCAATATGTTTACGAGCCCAAGCCAAAGGAACTGCTAATAGAGCCCCCTTTAATATTTGTTCTATATATTTGCTGGATTACGGTCAGCTCCATGCACGCTATCAGTAATCCAGCCTTATGCTTGGTAAGTACAGTACTTAGACTTTACGCTGCCTCTATCCTTTATCTGTCAGATACAATTAAGCAGCCAAGGAGCGACTCTGGCTATTGGCAGCACTTCTGGATTTCAATCTTATAAGCAGAGGGGAAGGAATGATGATTGTGATCTATCCATGTGTGCATTACATGGATTAGATTTGCAATGAGGACAAAGTCATTCCAATAGAGAGATCCTGAGATTTCCTTAGTCATCCGCACTGCATCTAATTTATTTGTCTCTGTAAAGCTCCCTACTGTCCTGATATTCTACTCACATTCTTCCATCAGAACTTTTTTGCTATTATATGTACCAGATTTTCAAGAATATGATTCCTGGATGGCTTCAGGGTTCAGGTAGGGAATTATAGAAGGTGAGGAGTACAGGTGTCTTGAAGGGAACCTGTCATCAGGAGCCGTTTTTCTGGCTCTTCCGTGTCCCCATAGAGAATAGTGTGCACATTGCCAAAGTGTTTTTATAATAAAACTGGCTTTTTATTATAAGAAAAGTTAGATGAAAGTTTACCTTTCTCTCTGCGTCCAATGGTAGTGACCAGTGAGAAGCAGGCCCCTGCCTCCCCCCTTAACCCTATGGAGACCGCTCCATCATGCGTCTACAGGCTGTTACACTGTTCTTGCGCATGTCGCCCCTCCCATTGTGCGCTGAAACTTTATTCCCTTGGAGTGGAACGTCTACAGTGAGAGAGACTACTGAGAATGGCTGTACTGGTGTTATCTGGATAACTGTGATGTCTACTCGCCTCCTGGAGGGATAATTTGCTCTACACGCACACGTGACCACAACAGCAAAATCACTGGCCTCACAGGTCATGAGCCGTACATGCTGACCATTGAGGCCAGTGAATGGCTCTGTAATATGTGAATGATATTGCTGCTGGAGGTAAGCAGGGAGGACTAGAGGAGTAAAGAAGTGATAATACATTTTTTTAAATTACACTTTGTCCAATTTCTTGTAAATCTTTTTTCTCCTGTAAACCATGACATTTTCCCTGTTACATTCTATAAGTGTATGGTGCATTTGTTCTTTGTATATACTTGTATAGATATAAATATACAATAATAATATAATATATATATATATATATAATAATTATAATATAATATAAATAATATTTATATAGTCATTTTTGCTGCATGGAGTAACTATGCGATACAAAGGGCCAAGCAGCCGTGCCTGGCATCGGGGGTTAATACAGTTCATTTTTTCTCTAGCAGATGTGAGAGATCAAGATGTCCAGCACGTCTGGCCGCAGTCCAGCCAGTCCCTCAAGCTATCCAAACCCTGCTCCCTGACACGTACAACAAAAACATCTATACATTTCTGTTCTTTGCAGAACGTCTTGAGAAAGATCAGGACCCAGGACAAATCTGAGATCCCCCCCCCCCCCAAACGGGAAAACATCTTGACCTCGATCCATAATCCTAAATTTAGCACCGAGCCCTTGATCCAGGGCTGGGACTTGCTCTTTTTACTGTGTGTCTGTCTGATCCTAGGTGGGCTATTGATCTCTATACGAGATGATTTTGTCTTATTTTCTTGCTTTAGGAGTAAATCCCCCAGGTTTCATCTTACCTCCTTTATTCGGGTGCGCTTGTGGTTGTAATTTCCATCCGTATGTCTTATCTTTTCTCCAAACTGGAAAATAATTGCTCCCATCACACCTGATGAAGGTAAAAGCGATCCCATACCTGTGGAGCCACGTAACCTTTAAGTGAATGCCGCCTGACTACCTGCCAACGGTTCCATCAAATAAATGAAGCGCACAGGGACGCTGCGGCTCGCCGCTATTTTAAGGCGCGCTTACTTCTATTACTACTCGCTTTTTACACACAGCGATAAAATATGTTGTACTTAGCTCAGAGCTTCCAGCTTCACATCCAGTCATTTCATGGCAACACAGCGGAACAGATCTGCGTGCAAAATGCTAAATATTCTCCCCCGCTGAAAATTTTGTTACTCCTGTGCTGGCGGAGCATGATAATGGGGAAGTCTTGCGCACAGGGTTGCGGCGGCTGACACCAAAGAACATTGTTCTCGACATTGGGAATGAAGAGAGACACTGGAGCCGGGGCCATATCTTCTTTGTATTAGCTGAGATTCCCCCCCGGTGAGTTGTGAATCGGACAGGTAATGAGCAGCAACGCTACAAACTATCTTTTTAGATCTGACGTGATGAGTTTTTGGCTTAAAGGGAATGATTTCAAAGAGTAAACCTGTATCTCCCATTCTCAAGGCAGAATTCGCTCAATGAGACGTGTGAAAGCCTGACAAGGCTCAAAACTAAAAACTACAACTTAAAGGGGTGTTCCCATCTGGGCATTCACATTTAATTAAATTCATTTTCCATATGTAAACTTTTCTTCAATTGGATGTTATTAAAAAAAATGTTCCTGTGTGAAGATAATTTCTCATAAATGTAGTCATGTTGTCCCTTAGAAACAAGATGGCTGCCTTGGATACGACCACCTTACATTTTGGCACGGTGGCCAGACCTGAGCTATTGAGCTCTGCCTGACCACCAGGATTCAGCAATCATTACCACAGGACGGCTGTGGGACCTGCAGTAACTACTCGGACATTTAATATTCAGAAACTTTTTGTTTCTTTGTGCAATCACTCCAGCAGAGGTGGTCGTATCTAAGGAGTCAGTCTTGTTTCTAAGGGACCATATGACTACATTTATAAGAAATTATCTTCACACAGGAACTTTTTTTTTTAATGACAACTAATTGAAGAAATGTTTATATATGGCAGATTAATGACACTGAATGTGAATGCCGAGATGAGAATACCCCTTTAAGCTTCCATCTGTTGGATCAACAGGCGTTGGACCCCCCACTCATCTAATACAGAGGAACTTTCCTTATATTTTTAGGTATGTTCACATGCTGAGAATCTGAGACTGTATCCCTACTCATAGGATAGGGGATTAGAATATGATCAGTGAGGATCCAACTAATGGGACGCCCCACAGATCACGAAAGTGGACCGTACTGAACCTGTTGTAGCCAATTGAACAAAGCAGCAGGTTGAGAATGTGTCCTGTCAATCCAATCAATACTATTGGACAACTCGGAATTGGCAAGCACATCCCTCATTCACTGTCTATAGTAGCAGTGAATAGAGCAGTACCACCCATGCTTGACCAGCTGCTTCATTCGATCAGTGAGAACGGGGCCCAAGTTCTTCTAAATTGACAGGGGTCTGTGATCTGTACGGTCCTAGATGGCCATCAACTATCCTGTGCAGTGCTAGTACGTGTATGGATCTAATCAGAAAATGTGGCACCACAAACTATTCTTTCTGCAATGGTTTCAAAGGTTTTTTTTTAATGAATTTTTAGGTAGACGACTTCTACAAAATCCAATCCTGGTCACAAAGAGCTGTAGTCTGTCTTGGGAAAGCAAGACGGATTTGAGGGAGATTTCAAAGTGAAAGTAAGTTTAGTGTTGAGGGGTAGGGGCAACCAGAATAGTTTGGAAAGAAGCAGTTATCGCACTGTAAGGGGTGTATAGGTGTGTGTGGTGTAAATCCTGAGGTAGCACTGCATGAAATAAATGTGAAGGTGCTGTCATATGGCATTTCAACATCCTGGGCATGCTGGGAAGTCTGCTGGAGGTGAGAACCACGATACTACCCCTCTTTGGGTCAGGGCCTTCTTTGTGACATCCCACAACTACAAAGATAGGGGCCTAACTATGGTGGTAGCAGCCATCGCAGCTGCTGTGGGGCCTGCAGTGTCAGGGGGCCCCGACATCTGACCTGACACACTAAAGAATGTAGGATATTCACCAATGTATACATACAATGTTGCACATTGTACAGCATTACATGTACATAAGATATATGATATGTATGTGAGCTGTATCTGCGATGTGTATATGCTGTATGTGTGTATATCTGCTATATGCTTGTATATGGCACTCTGTGTATGTATGTGCTATATATGTGTGTGCATGAATATATAAATGTATGATTGTAACACCCATATGTGAGTATTCAATAATTAAGTCTGCTGTGGGGCCCTGCCGCTCCCAGTTAAGCCCCTGTGCAAAGAGGTGCAGTATAAGGATTGTAACAAGGGTTCCCTGGGGTTTACCCTATTTTACCTTCACCTTCAAATGGAAACATATTTAATTTTTGATGGAAGATAAGTCATATTTTGTGTGTTCCTTTCAGTAACCTTTGAGGTTAGAATCATGTGACTTATGATCTAAAAATAAATTTCTGGAATTTCTGGAATGTGATTCCAATTCTTGTGCCAAGAAATACCCCCCTATATTGACAGTATATGGAGAATAATAATTCCTTTATTTATGTAGCGCACACAGATTACGCAGCGCTAGACAGAGCTGCCTAATCGGTCCCTGTCCCCATGGGGCTCACAATTTAATCAACCTACCGGTATGTTTTGCAGTGTGGGAGAAAACCGGAGGACCCCAAGGAAACCCAAAAAAACACAGAGAGAACTGGGATATGAACCCAGGTCCCCAGAGCTGCAAGGCTGTAGTGCTAACCACTGAGCCACCGAGCTGCCCAACACATCTTATATTTCCAGTTTTGTTTTCCAAAACCAAAATGAAAACTTCTCGGGCCTCTTGTTTTGTGGCGGCGACTTTGTGTGTAGTAAATACGGCCATCCCATTGATCCTGACACACTTTAATGAACTTCATTCCTCTTTCTAAATTCCTTCCATCAATTGTGCGGTAACTGAAGAGACTGTAGTCATCGGGGAGCAGGGGAGAAGCTGGACGGAGTTTATGGCCATCATTTTCCTGCCATTCAGTGTCTGTTTACTGCAGCCAATTCCTACTGCGATCCGTGATAAAGTGTAATTACATCTCCTCCGCTGAATGAATTGCCTACATTCTGATGTATTTATGCCGTCCTTATGAATATTCCTTTTATCTAGGTTTGCATTCTATCTTTCTAGATGTCTAGGTTTGCCCTCAGGAATTTTTTTTTCCGCTTGAAGAAAACTGAAGGACGTCTGTAAAACTTTCGCACTTTGTCCGGAGCGGCGTCAGATGATTAATCCTGTGTTCCATGAAGGATACCAGGAATCAACAGGGGATTATTGACTTAGATATTACTGTAAGCTTGGGACCCGATATTTAGCACAAGATCATATAATAAGGACATGATTCCCAGACGTTTATCAGATAGCAAAGCATGCTGGGATATGTTATCAAAATTCTAAGGAATGTAATGATTTCTTTACCAATTGTATCTCTATATGTTAAGCCTTTTACAGACAAGCAAAATTCAGAGGCCTTTTTGTTTTAGTAAAGCCGCAAATCCTGATCATACCACAAACTAATGACTTCAAAAGACACCCATGTAAGTTCAGTGTAACAGCATAGAGCAGTTATAGAGCAGGGGGAACTGAGCAGATTTTTCATAGTGTCCTATCTGCAGACTGCGGGCAGCATGTTATAGAGCAGGAGGAACTGAGCAGATTGTACATGGTGTCCTATCTGCAGGCAGCATGTTATAGAGCAGGAGGAGCTGAGCAGATTGTACATGGTGTCCTATCTGCAGGCAGCATGTTATAGAGCAGGAGGAGCTGAGCAGATTGTACATAGTGTCATATCTGCAGGCAGCATGTTAAAGAGCAGGAGGAGCTGAGCAGATTTTTCATAGTGTCCTATCTGCAGGCAGCATGTTATAGAGCAGGAGGAGCTGAGCAGATTTTTCATAGTGTCCTATCTGCAGGCAGCATGTTATAGAGCAGGAGGAGCTGAGCAGATTGTACATAGTGTCCTATCAGGAGGCAGCATGTTATAGAGCAGGAGGAGCTGAGCAGATTGTACATAGTGTCCTATCAGGAGGCAGCATGTTATAGAGCAGGAGGAGCTGAGCAGGTTACACAATGGGGCACATTTACCAAGGGTCCGGATGCCGCATTTTCATCGGGTTTCACTGTTTTTTCCCGCTTTGCTCTGAATTGCCCCGAGTTATTGGATCACGTGTTCGGATTGTGTCGCATCGGCGCCGGCTTGCATGCGACATAATTGGGGGGCGTGGCTGTCGCACAAACCACGGTATTTAAAAAGCAAATTGTGTCGCAAGATCAGCACTTACATGCACCGGGAAGAAGAAGGTGAACTCCGGTGGACCTGAACGGGGAGCAACACATGCAGGAAATTGGACGGACAATCTTAGTGAATCGCGGCAGACCCGAATCCTCATCAAACAACGCACGGTGGGGATTGCGACGGGACGGGTAAGTTAATGTGCCCCATAGTGTCCTATCTACAGGCAGTATGTTGTAGTATTGTGGTAGGACCTAACAGCCATCTAATATGTACGGAAGTGTCCTGATTCATTCCTCATGGCAGATGGCAGAAAAAGAAGGATCAGGCAGATTTCAATATGCCCAATCAGCAGTGCTGAATGGCGGCAGCTTCTATCCTATTTCCCTACTAAAAACACAGCACACTTGGCTTGGTACTTGAGCATACGGGTTAATGAATACGATACAATACGATACAACTCTTTATTGATAGTTTTTGAACAAACATGTATCATCTAGTGTGTGAACATACCCTTGGCAGAAGCTATGTGGCGACATCCGACATCAATTACAGTTAAATTGCAGATTTCCTACATTGCAATCTCAATATATACAAACAACCTGGTTTCCGGGAAGAAGGAGAAATTCCAGGATGTTACCACCTCCGGCACTGTGTCGCTATGTAGCTCCAGTCTAAGATTTGCCACAAATATTGGTGATACCGCTTACTTTGAATCCCTAGTATAGAAGCTTTTGTTAGGATGACATTGTAACCCTTTTATTGCGTTGGTTTATCAGAAATCAAGCTTCTAATTTACTATTATAATTGTATTTTGTACAAGTACAAGGTCTATTAATACCACAATTACCTCAGATTCTGAAAGTCACGGGTCAGCGCTAGAAACTTTTCCAGCTGACATACTGGTGCCGCAGCATATAACACGATGTAAATTAGTTAGAAAGTTTATATCAAAGTTAGAACTTCAGGCTTATATAATGAAAACTCATATGGCAATATTCCAGCTATATTTAAGGCATAATTAGTTGCATAATCTTTAATTAAAGCCCCGATAACGAGCCGGGTTGCGCGTTGCCCATCGCAACTGATGTGCGCGTAGTCCTTCAGAGAGACAACTCGGCGCCACCCGTGGCCAGGCGTACAATCATAACAAATGAATGAGCATAATTAACACAAATGAGGAAATCTGTCTCAGATGCTTGTAAACCTATCGCCGCGCACAGGTAGCTGGCACAGCGGGCGGTAATAACTCAAAAGCCGTATGCATAGTAACACACCTGCCAATTATGCACAACTCAGATGGAGAACACAAAAATGTATTTTGTGAACATGAGGATTGTCAGGTTTCGGGGGTTAGTGAACCCCCTGGACCACCGCAGACGATGACACAAGCCGATACCTAGGACCGGAATCTAAGTGGCACCCGGTCGTCACCAGAGCCCGACATAAAGCAGAATGGTCTTACCGCGGTGAGGTGCCACCTGGGCGTTCCACATGTGCGACTTGTCCGCGGTGGCAACCAAGGTCGAGGTACAGGAACACTAGGCAGTGTCGTGGTCAGGAACAGGCGGATGGTCAGGGCAGGCGGCAATGATGCAGAATCAGGAATGGAGCTGGAGGTCAAGGCTGGCAGCGAAGGAGCGAGGTCAGGGGTCACATCAGAATACAGGAATCACACAGGAGTAGCTTTCTCTCATGCATAGGCTCAAAGATCCGGCGGGGGTTGCTGGGAGAAGCTGGCTTTTCAGGAAACCCGGAAGTGACCAGCGTCAATCAACGGAGTATTGGCCCTTTAAATCTGCGAGTGCCGGCGTGTGCTCTGATAAACTATTTGACATAAAGGAAAGAAATACGATGCACTAATTCTACCGGTCGTAGGTCCCAGTGCTTAAAGGGACTCCATCACCAGTGTTTACCCCACTAATTGAATATCCCCCTCAGGTAGGACAAGAAATGTCCTTTCTAAAATTCCCTCTTATGTGTGAAATCTCTCCCGTTTACCAATAAAAAATTTTCTTCAAAACCATATGTAAATGAGCTCAGGAGAGTCATATTTTACCCGAGAGGAGTCAAATTTAGAGGCTGATGGCAGAGTGTCACTTCAGATGCCCCTATCTTTCGTTCTATAGTACACAGAAACTTCGGTGCCATATTAAAGATAAGAATCTCATCTTTCTGAATGCATAAGGCCTGTGGTTCTGTGAGCTACAGAGGTAAAGAAAAACAAGCAGGTAAAACATAGTTGGCAACATAAGATGGAGATAACGTTCCCGTTTCAGTATTTGTTTTAGTATCTTCAGTAAGGAAAGCATGATGTGGTCTCTGATAGAAGAGATTCTTATCTTTAATATGACACAGGATGTTTCTATGTACTATAAAACAGAATATAGAGGTAACTAAAATGACTCCCCCCCCATCCTGTCTATCATGCAAAATATGACTCTACTCAGCTCATTTTCACACAACTTTGGAGATTTCTTTATGGATAAAATGGGCAAGATTTCACAGAAAAGAGGGAGTTCTAGAAAGGACATTTCATCACCAACCTGAGGGGGCTGGTAGTTTAATGGGGCAAAATCTGGTGATATATTACTTTTAATGTATAGGGCTACACCAGTACTTTGAAGAGTTTTGAATCTTTACTGCAGGCATAACTATATAAGGGATATTAGCCGTATCTTTCAATCACATTTATATAAATGTGGCTGATATGCTCCTGGGGGGGGCTACCAGATCCTGTCCAGACCCTACCCCCCTTCCCTGCCCTCCCCACCTCTTGCCAGCTTCTACTCACTGTAGATGCGCAAATTAGCACCATGGCCAGTGACAGAAGTAGGGGGGTCGAGAAGTGCCCAGGTGGTCGTGATGCTGGAGTCTTGAGGTGCTCTGGTAACTCCCCCAACAGCACTTCAGCCACATTTACATAAATCTAAGAGTAATTTTTAGAACAAATGAGCCAGCTAATATCCCTAATAAAGTTATGCATGCAGTAAAGATTTTAATCTCTGAACAGCACTAGTGATGCTTTGTAGAGGTTAAATTAAGCAATTAATTTCCTTTAAAGTGGCATAGACTCACAGCACGGGAAGGTCAAGAATTTTAGAATTCCCTCTTATATGTTAAAAAAAAAACCACTTCTATGCAAATGAGCTGAAAAGAGTCTTTTTTTGGCCTGAGATGAGTCATTCTGAGAGTCTGGTTGGGGGGAAGCATCACTTTTTTGCAGCCAGATCTTGTGCAGTGAGCTCTGCAGATTTTTGTGGCAGATAACTTATAAAAAAGCATTAGCAAAGCGAGTGTATGAGCTTGGCGGCGAGTGTGCATTGATCTGAAGTGTGTGCAGTGTCTTAAGTGTGACTTACGTTTAAGGAAGGAGTACTTTTTGGATCCAGCAACAAATAGATAAGTGCATCTACATTTTTTATTTCCTGATATTCATTGTGTGATTTTTATTGCAACCAAGTAGATCTGCAGGTATTTTACTTGCATAATCTGTATATTGTGTGGGGGGTATAGGGAGGCATTCACCTTGCTTATTTAGACAGTATAGTCACAGGTGCTGCCTAATAAATAGTGGGGTGTGGCTATCTAATTAGCAGCCTTTATATACTTCTGTGGTCAGTTTGTTTGGTGGTTTGCAGCCAGATCTTGTGCAGTGAGCTCTGCAGATTTTTGTGGCAGATAACTTATAAAAAAGCATTAGCAAAGCGAGTGTGCATTGATCTGAAGTGTGTGCAGTGTCTTAAAGGGAACCCGTCACCACTATTTTCACAAATACAGCTAGTGACAGGTTCCTATAGAGCTCTAATAACTATCTGACACCCTGCTTGTAGCTAAGAATTATGCCCCTGAGATTCCCATATATTCAACTTTATAGTTTTATCTGGTAACTAAGCATGGCTACATGTAGTCCAGGTGGGCGTGGCCTCCTCGGGCTGAATCCAGCAGCTCCTCCCCATGCCTATCTCTGTATGCTGCTATAATGTCATGTGACCAGGGTGACATCATCGCAGGTCCTATAGCTTTTGTAGCATTAGGAACTATACACTAAGCATATATGTCATGAAATCACAGCATATTTTATCACATGAAATCACAGCAGCCTGCATGGAGAGGAGTAGAAGTCCATGGAGGCTGCTGTGATGGTTTTATGTGGTCATATATGTACATGGGGTATAGTTTTCATATTAAGTAGCTCAAGGACCTTTGATGATGTCACCCTGGTCACATGACATTAGGCCACGCCCCCATGGACTCGCTCCAAAGCTGCATAGTTACCAGGCAAGATTATAACTCTGATTTTATGGGGATCTGAGGGGAACAATTTTTAGCTAAAAGCAGGTGTCGGATAGTTACTAGAGCTCTATAGGAACCTGCCACTACCTGTATTTGTGAAAATAGTGGTGACGGGTTCCCTTTAAGTGTGACTTACGTTTAAGGGACTTAAGTTTGAGGGGCTTTAGCAGGTAACTTCTGTGTTACTTTGACTGTAAATTCTTCTTTCTGTGCATATTTCTGTTGTAATCCCCATTAGAACAATGGACTCCATAAGTGGCATTGCTACACGGTGTACATCCTGTGCCATGTATGCTTTCCTTGAACAGCCGTTCGAGGGGGAATACTGCTGTGTGGGGTGTGTGAAAATTGCTCATCTGGAAGCCCAGATTCTGGATCTAAATGAGCAGGTTTCAAGGCTACGGGCAATTGATAATATGGAACGAAGTTTGCTGCTCCTGGAGCACAAACTCTCTGGGGAAGATGGATGTGGGGAGGGAAGTATGGAGGTGCAGAGTGAGGGGGCAGCTAGTTGGGTAACATGTAGAAGGCGGGGTAGAGGGAAGAGTTGTAGAGAGTCTAGTCCTGATCTGGTGCACCCCAATAAGTTTGCCAGGCTGGTGGATGAGGGGGATATCAGCTCTGGAGTAGCAATGCTGCAGAAAGACGTGGCCGCTAGCAACCAGGGGAATGTCTGCTCCGGTAAGAAGGGTAATGGGAGCACAGGCAAGGTCAGACAGGTGCTGGTAGTGGGAGATTCCATTATTAGGGGAACACACAGGGCAATCTGTCACAAAGACCGTGCATACCGAACAGTGTGTTGTTTGCCGGGTGCTCGGGTTCGGCATGTTGCGGATCGGGTTGATGGATTACTGGGAGGGGTTGGTGAGGAACCAGCGGTCATGGTCCACATTGGCACTAATGACAAAGTAACAGGTAGGTGGAAGGTCCTTAAAAATGATTTCAGGGATTTAGGCCATAAGCTCAGGGCAAGGACCTCAAAGGTAATTTTCTCCGAAATACTGCCTGTACCACGTGCCACACCAGAAAGGCAGCGGGAGATCAAGGAGGTAAATAAGTGGCTCAAAAGTTGGTGTAGGAAGGAGGGGTTTGGGTTCATGGAGAACTGGGCTGACTTTTCTGTGGGCTACAGGCTCTACAGTAGGGATGGGCTGCACCTCAATGGGGAGGGGGGCGCCGTTTTAGGGGAAAAAATGGCCAGAAGGTTGGAGGAGTGTTTAAACTAGAGACCTGGGGGGAGGGCAACTACACTTGTGCAGGGCAAATAGACGGTGTACATAGAGAGCTGGGAAGAGTCATAGTCCATGGGGGAGGAAGGGGGGCTGGAATGAGATTGGGGAATAAGGACAAAAGGAATACGGACAGGGAAAACCATATAAAGTGTGTGCACACAAATGCCAGAAGCCTCACAAACAAAATGGAGGAACTGGAACTCTTGATGTTGGAACGGAAATATGATATAGTGGGTATCAGCGAGACATGGCTGGACAGTAGCTATGACTGGGCTGTTACTATAGATGGTTATAGTCTTTTTAGAAAGGATCGTATAAATAAAAAAGGTGGAAGGGTTTGTTTATATGTGAATTCTTGCCTCAAGCCCGTCCTGCGAGATGACATCAGTAACGCAAATGTGGAGTCCCTATGGGTGGAGATAAGAGGAGGGAAAAAGAATAATAAAATATTACTAGGGGTTTGTTATAAGGCTCCAAATATAATGGAGGCAGCAGAGGAAATGCTGATAAGTGAAATGGATGCGGCTTCAAAGCATGGTGAAGTACTTATCATGGGGGACTTCAATTACCCAGATATTGACTGGGGGGCAGAAACCTGCAGGTCCTTCAAAGGCAGCAGGTTCTTGTCAACAACAAAAGACAATTACCTGTCGCAACTAGTCCTGGAGCCAACAAGAGGGGGGCACTGCTGGACCTTATCCTTACCAACAGACCTGATAGGATATCAAAACTACAGGTTGGGGGGAACCTGGGGAATAGTGATCATAATATCATTGATTTTGTATTACGCTTTACTAAGCACGTTAGTGAAGGGGCAACCAACACTCTAAACTTCAGGAGGGCAAATTTTCATCAACTAAGGGAAGACCTTAAAGGCATAGACTGGGATAATGCTCTCAAAGACAAAAGCCCCCCCCAAAAATGGGACTTTTTCTCATATATTCTGAAAAAGTCCTGTGAGAAACACATACCTTATGGGAAAAAGCATAAAAGGAACAAGAAAAAGCCTATGTGGCTAACTAGTCTTGTAAGGAAAGCAATAAGGGAGAAAGATAAGGCGTTTAAGGTGCTAAAACGTGAAGGTAGCGATGAGGCATTACAGGATTATAGAGAGAAAAATAAATCCTGTAAAAAACAGATAAAGGCCGCAAAAATAGAGAGAGAAATATTGCCAGGGAGAGCAAAAATAATCCCAAATTATTTTTCAAGTATATAAATGATAAGAGAGTGTGGGTCCCCTTAGAAATAACATGGGGGTCATGGTGGAAGGAGATGAGGAAAGGGCCAATCTACTGAATGTCGTCTTCTCAACTGTCTTTACCCAGGAAAATCCCCTGGTGGAAGACACAATGAGGAATAATGTAAATTCTTTTTATAATGTCAACAGTTTAACCCAGGAAGAGGTACGGCGCCGCCTCGCAACCACTAAGATAGATAAATCACCTGGGCCAGATGGCATACACCCCCGCGTTCTGCATGAATTATGTACGGTGATAGACAGACCGTTATTTTTAATATTTGAAGATTCACTGAGGACTGGTTATGTTCCACAGGAATGGCGCATAGCAAATGTGGTACCAATATACAAAAAAGGATCAAATAGCGATCCTGGAAACTACAGACCCGTAAGTCTAACTGCTGTGGTGGGGAAAATATTTGAGGGGTTTATTAGAGATGCTATCCTGGAGTATCTCACTGTGCACAACCTTATAACCCAGCGTCAGCATGGGTTTATGAGAGATCGGTCCTGTCAGACTAATCTGATTGGTTTCTACGAGGAGGTAAGTTCAAGACTGGATCTGGGGGATGCCGTGGATGTTGTATATCTGGACTTTTCAAAGGCATTTGACACCGTGCCACATGAAAGGTTGGTATATAAAATGAGACTGCTGGGAATAGGAGAAAATCTGTATCTGGGTAAGTAATTGGCTTAGTGATAGAAAACAGAGGGTGGTCATTAATGGCACATTCTCAGATTGGGTTGATGTTACCAGTGGAGTGCCACAGGGGTCAGTATTGGGGCCACTTCTTTTTAATATTTTTATTAATGACCTTGTAGTGGGTTTACACAGTCAAGTTTCAATATTTGCAGATGATACTAAGCTGTGTAAAGTAATAAATACTGAGGTCGATAATTTAGCATTACAGAGGGATTTGTGGAAGCTTGAGGGATGGGCAGAGAAATGGTTGATGAGGTTTAATGTAGATAAATGTAAAGTTATGCACTTGGGCCATGGAAACAAAAAGTATAATTATGTTCTAAACGGTCAATTACTTAGTAAAACTGAAGCTGAAAAGGACTTGGGGGTATTGGTGGATGGTAAACTTAATTTTAGTGACCAGAGCCAGGCGGCTGCTGCTAAAGCAAATAAAATAATGGGATGTATCAAGAGAGGAATAGATTCTCATGATAAAGACATAGTTTTGCCCTTATACAAATCCCTGGTCAGACCACACATGGAATATTGTGTACAGTTTTGGGCACCAGTATATAAAAAGGATATAGTAGAGCTGGAACGGGTGCAGAGGAGAGCAACCAGGATTATTAGGGGAATGGGGGGACTAGAATACACTGACAGATTACAAAATTTGGGATTATTCAGTATAGAAAAAAGACGACTGAGGGGAGACCTCATTACAATGTACAAATACCTGAACGGACAGTACAAGGATCTCTCCAAAGATCTTTTTATACCTAGGCCTGTGACCAGGACAAGGGGGCATCCTCTACGCCTAGAGGAGAGGCGATTCTACCATCACCATAGACAAAGGTTCTTTACTGTAAGAGCAGTGAGATTATGGGACTCTCTGCCGCAGGAGGTTGTAATGGCGGACTCTATGTACATGTTCAAGAGAGGCCTGGATGCCTTTCTGGAGAGAAAAAATATCACGGGTTATGGGGATAAAACATTTATTTAATTCTTGAAGGTTGGACTTGATGGACTTGCGTCTCCTTCCAGCATTATATACTATGATACTATGATACTTTTGACACCCCTATACAGGCGGTCCCCTACTTAAGAACACTCGACTTACATATGACCCCTAGTTACAAACAGACCTCTGGATATTGGTAATTTACTGTACTTTAGCCTTAGGCTACAATAAACAGCTGTAACAGTTATCACAGGCGTCTGTAATGAAGCTTCATTGTTACTCCTGGTTCTTATGACAATCCAACATTTTTAAAATCCAGTTGTCAAAGAGACCAAAAAAGTTCTGGCTGGGATTACAATGATAATCTATACAGTTCCGACTTGCATACAAATTCAACTTAAGAACAAACCTACAGACCCTATCTTGTATGTAACCCGGGGACTGCCTGTAGTAGGCTTTATAGCTCATATAAACCATGGTTTTCATATTATGTTAAAAATACAGATACAACCAATCAAATACTGAGGAGGAACGTGGATCTTTATCTGCAGATTGCATTCCCCACTAAAGTGGGGCACATTTACTTAACCAGTCTCGCAGAGTTCACGAAAGTGCATTGTCCGACTATCCTGCACTCTTCCGCGATTCACTAACATCATGCGCCCGATATCCTGCATGTGTCGCTTACCTGCTCAGGTCCCCGGAGTTCACCTTCCTCTTCCTGGTGCATGTAAGTGCATTGTCTTACGACACAAATTGAAAGTTAAATCCCGCGCTCAGTCCGAATCAGTCAGATCGTCCCACGGCCCGCCCCCCGCCACACATGAAAGCAGCGCATGTGCGCCACAATCCAGTTGCATGCCGCACAATCCCAGCGCAAACCTTTGTTAAATACCTGTCACAGCCGTGCAAATCCCGAAAACCGTGAACAGTCCGACGGAAGTGCGTTCCGCGCCCCCTAGTAAATAAGCCCCAGTCTGTTTATATCCATGGCTGTAGAAAGATAGTGGCTTCTAGTGATGCCCTCCAAACATCCTCTAAAAGGGACTAATTTCAGACAAAAAGTGACTCTTCTCATTTGCCTATAACTTTAGTTGGTTATATCTTATAGGTATATGGGCGTCTTTTAACATAAAAGAGGGCGCTGGTAGTTTAGTGGGTTAAGATCTGGTGACAGTGTCCCTTTAAGGACTTATTGTAATGTCATGTGGATATATATATATCAGGTGGTACGTATAGCGGTTACAGCTATGTATGGCTGCCACGCTTGGGTCCTTCTGTAAATAGAAAACTTATTCTAAAATTGACAATCCCATAGGGAGCTACAGCATAATGATGGCTGGAAGCCAAAAAATGACTGAACAGAAGGGAACGGGCTCTTCTGTGCAACTTGTTTGGGTCTGGGTAGATTCTATATAAAGCACCTGTACACTTCTTCCTATAGTTATACAGCACAAACTGAATTTTGGAAAGAATCCAGGCATAACAAGCAGCAGCAGACAGAAAATGTATGTTCCTAGTCTGGCATCTCCATATAACCATCCTTCAGCTATAGCGGAGCCTAATATACAGTGTTTTATAGAGCGCAGCCTGGAACGTCCTCCCTTATAATTCATCAAACATTTGTGGATCTTATTAAAAGGCATCTGTAATATATTCCCCATATTCATCCTGTGTAGCGCCGGGCAGAGAACAGAAATCCTTTCATCTCCTTTCCTAATTTCACCATGTCAAATTCATTTTTAATGATCCGCACTTTACGTGGAAAATCAGCTTTTTTTCGATTTCACAAAAGGCTCATTTCTAGGGGGATTATGTGCCAGTCATTCCGCTTCATTAGAAAGTATTCTTCACAGGTGAAGAGGCAGAGGTAAAAAAAAACCCGCACAAATGATGGCGCCCCACGAGACAGACCGGTGACGTTTTATTAGAGCGCGGCTATAAACCCATCTCGTTGTTTTATATTGAGTTCATGGATTTTATTATATTAGCTCATCTTCTAAAACAAATGTATACCTCCATTATATAAGATGGATGTCATCCCCCTATAGGCAAGATCGGGACCCTAGCAGGGCCGGCTCCAGGTTTCAGTAGGCCCCTGGGCGACAGAGCCTCAGAGGGCCCCTTTGTAGTGAACTCACATGGCGGCATTAAAAATTCTGAAACTAAAACAGTCTCCTGTTTCCTAAAATATTCCCTAGTTTATCATCCCAAACAGCCCCCACATGGTAATTTTATATACAGCCCCCTCATGGTTATTTTATATACAGCCCCCTCATGGTTATTTTATACACACCCCACTCATGGTTATTTTATATACAGGCCCCTCATGGTTATTTTATATATAGCCCCCCTCACACCCTATGGATTAACTAGATACAGCCCCCCTCACCCCATCGATTCCTTAAGTACAGCCTTGTGTGCCCCCCCCCCCCCCCCCAGAAACTCTGGGCCCCAGCTCTGGGTACAGTTAACCCCTTCCCATCAGTTCCCTTTTTCATTTTTGCGTTTCCTTTTTTTTTTCTCCCCTCCTTTAAAAACCCATAACTTTTTAATTTTTCTGTGTGCAGAGCTGAATGAGGGTTTGTTTAATTGCAAAATAATTTGTTCTTCCCAGTAATGGTCTTTAATGAGACACTCCAGTAGTAGCAGATTCATTGAATTACACCTTGTGCTGGGCCTGAAGGGAGGAGCAGGACTCCAGGTTCTAGGAATACAATGAAAATGAGTCCTGCTCCTCCCCTTAGGCCCTGCACCATGTACTATACAATGAATTAGATTTGGCTGTAGTGTTCCTTTATTATAGCATGCCGTGTACCGGGAAGCTGGAAAAAAAATTCCAATAGTGGTGACATTTACAAAGAAAACCCACATTTGCACCATTTTCATGTGGGCCATGCTTTTAGGACTTGATTCCAACATTTGGGTTTACCATCGTCAATAACCGGTTTTTTAGCTTGATAAATCGGGACTTTTGGGATGCGGCGTTACCCAATATATCTATATCAGTTATATGGAAAGGGGTGTGAGGTTTTTTAAGAACCCCTGGGTACTTTAAACCTAGGGGATCTGATCACTCCTGTCATGTTGCCATGTACTGCAATACATGGCAGGTGGATGCCAGATTTGCACATCAGAGACAGACAGTATTTGCAGATATGGGCAAATGTACGGCTCTGGATCGCTGCGTCCCGATGAAGCCACAAGGGCTATAATCCCTGCCAAGGAAGCTTTGCTGGTGACATTTAAAGGGTTATCACCCACAATCGGTGCCAGCATTGATCACAGGTGTTAGCCATGAGTGTTTGCTAAAATTTGGCGCACTTTGCACAACTTGACAGATAAGACAATTGTTGGATATACACCAGAAAACTGACTTAACTATACTGTTACATTCACCACCATGTTATGCTGTTAAGCAATAACTTTCTAAACATGTCCATGTTAAAATCTTCCCATTATTTGTAACCCAGTGTGATATTCACAACTTGGCTGTCATTGTCAGTTTTGGGAGAAGAGTTTTCCAGTGTTGCGCCATGTGATCCAGCAAAACAAAAAAAGCTGTATATAACCAGATATAGCTCCACCAATAGCTCTTAGCTAAATTCCAGTGAATGAGGATGATCAGCAATACCAGGCACATCCTGGTGGCAACGATGGCGCTGTTTCTGAAAAATGAAGGCCATGGTTTCTAATCCAATACAAATCCATTAATGTTTTCTATTTCCTGATACATTCAATTTTCTCAATGGAATTCTTCCTTTTACAATGTGCTAAGTGATGGCTGGAAGGATGAAATAAAAGTGAAATCCGCAGGTGTTTGTCCCGATGTGCACTTCCTTGTGTGTAGAACAGCTGGCAAGGTGTTCACAGGATCTCAGTTTCCTGGCGAGTGTGTTTTTTGTCAAGCGCTGAAAAGACACTATACATCCCACCGTGTAATTGGAAACTGACGTGATCCTGGCACGCCTGCCTGAGACACACAAGAAAGATGATACTGATGTAATGGGAACTGCTCCATGGCGGCATCTGGCACTTAGAATGAATCTTAGTGTTTTCTTTTACAATCTTCAGAGAGATGGGGAGAAGAAAATCACTTGAGCTCAGGGTCAGCCGTGGTCTGTCTTCTCACATCATCCCTCTATGCATGTAGTATATGCAGCTGGTACGCCAAAGGAGCTACGAGGGTGATGAAGGAAGAAGATATCGGACAATACGGTTATGTAATTATGGTAAACAGAGCTATATTACACCATAAAGGCACTGTTCAGAATGAGAAAAACATGGCTGCTTGTGTGTTGGCATGCTTCATGACAGGACTCCAAACATCATAGCTATATATGCGATGCAAGGAGTCTGTGCTTCCCCGTGGATCAACAGCACCGAACTATAATCATAATTACAGGTCAGAAGGTTTTTGTGGTGGCTCCTTGCATCACATATCACTAGGATGCTGGGAGTTCTATCCCTGCACAGTATTCAGCACACGGAATCCAGCTGGGTTTCACGGGTCGAGTATCTTCATGTGTTTTAATCCTTAGCTGCCATTCCATACACAATGGGGGGAATTTATAAAGACTGGTGCATCACGTTACGGCCTCCTAGGAAATCCCCACCACACACGTGTGTTGGAAGATAAGCCGGATAACGCTGGACCTTGCGTAGAATTCATTGAATTCCAGAGCAGAACTTGCATGGTAACATATGGAATGCAAACAACTGACCACGGAGCGGTTGTTTGCGGCCCAAGAATATATGCAATGGGAGCACTCACCGGAGTGACAAGACTGCTTCATACTTTTGCTTACCTGAGTGCCAGAAATTGGGCCCCCGCTGATGTAATATTCATTACCAATTCTAAGGGTAGGGGATCAATAAATACATGGAATACCCCTTTAGGCCCCTTGCGCACAAACATGTGGAGGACCAATATCTGACTACACAGCTCATGGCTGGATATCAGTTTTGGTGCAGTGAGCACACGTTGGCTCATTGAACCGTGACCACGCACAGGAAAATATTTCACCGTACTACAGCGTTAGCTTCTAGCTTCTTCTGTGTGCGGCTGTATGCTCCTAGGCGAGTATAAGTGGGTGTGCATGGGGCCTCAAGTCGTAAAAAAAAGATTGTGTGGAAGTAAAAAAGATCACTAGGCCTCTTTCACACAAATGTATGATTTCTCCAGTCCTGTATTTGGTGCCGAATGAATCAGTTTACACGTGCCATTTATCCTCTGTATGTGCACGATGTAACCGTATACGTATAAAATACGGTGGGCTGGCAAATGATGGCTGACTATTGGTTGGCTGACAGAATGTCCCTCCCACTGGTTCTGATCTCCCTGCATCCTGCACGTAAGTACAGCAGCACAACGTGTATTTTAAACATTAACATAGACTTTTATAGGGCTTACGAAATTGAGAAAATAGACATCAGCAATAGACATGCTTGATATTTTTCACGGTACGGCACGGTGGATAATATGGCCATGTAAATAACGGCCATATTGCCCACTGAAATGAATGTGGTCGTGTGCTACCTGTATGAAAAGGGTACGGTATAGACAGCATTTGGCCGTTTTCATATGTTTGTGTGAAAGAAACCTAAAACCACTTGCACACAAGCGTACAGCCAGCGCTGGGGAGAGGAAGGGAAAGCACTACTCACCCCTCCCATCTTCACAGAGAAGTAAATGGCCGACGGCATACGACGGACAGATAAAGGACTTGTCCTATATTTTTCCGTTCACGGATATGGTGCAGTAAGTGTACACCCCACTGTGTCCAGGCGCTATGGGTATCCACGGGGACCTATTTCCAGCTGCAAATTGCAAAATGGGCAGAAAACCCTATGGAAATATTGTTTACCGTCACCGGCTGCCGACCAAATGTGAGAGACATGGCTAATTACTGCGATCCCCAATTATAGCGCAAGGTCACACTGGTGACTCAGGATGTAATTCTCTTGTCTATACAGACTTTTCATTCTGAGTTCTCTGTCCTAGTCTGGAGTCTTCATTTCCTTTGAAGAGAAATAACATAAGACAGAACCAGGACAGGACGACCTCATCTGTGCAGTATATTCTGTACATTAATTAGAGGATGTATCTCAGTAGCGCACTGGAGGGACATCCAGGCCACCATCCAAATAAAATGATACACGTGTCCTCTATTCAGTTCTGTTATGCTTCATCTCTTTCCAGTGTTTAAAGGGTCTTCTAAAGTTTAGAAGTTATGTCTTATCCACAGGACAGGGCACAACAAGGTGATCGGTGAGGGTCCGATTGTTGGGGCCCTTATCATTCACGAGAACAGAACTGAACGGAATCTGGAGAATGGGGATCATGTTCTGACAAATGTTTGGGAGTGTTGAAAATATACAATCACATTACCTGCTTATCTCCGACTGCTCCCATATACAATGAATGTAGCGGTAGGGCGGATGCTCATGCTGCTGCTCCACCAGTCAGAGAGTACTATGTAAGTACCAGAAGTAGGACCCTCGGCAATCACCTTGTTATCCTCTATACCAGTGATGGCGATCCTTTTGGAGACAGAGTGCCCAACCTACAACCAAAACCTACTTTTACGTCACAAAGTGCCAACATGACAATTTAAGCAGTAACCTATTGATCCCAGCTGTCCCACAAGTTACGATCGTGTTGGCATCCTGAGGACACCAATACAATAGAAAAAATAAGGAGAAATTTGGATTATAGCGTCCTTCCAGGGTTCCCTGAAGAGGAAGAATCAGGGGACCCAAAGCAGGAGCTCCAATGATAATTCATCTCTGTCCACACCTTCTCACAGCCTGTAGTCCTGGCAGCCAAAAATAGCACTGAGCATGGCATGTCAAATGTCTTGAAGCCTTGAGTCACGTCTAGCAAATTCTGTGCTGGGGTGAAGGCCTGGGTGCCCACAGAAAGGGCTCTGAGTGCCACCTCTGGCACCCGTGCCATAGGTTCGCCACCACTGGGCTATACAGTGGAAGGGAATTACTTAGAAACTTGGGATAAACGGTGTAAGAATTTGTCAATAAGCATGGGAAGTGTAGAGAAACCTGGGCCACCAGCTAAACAAAGTGTATGGCCAACTAAACCAAGTGGAAGAGCCACGGCCTCCACTAAGAAACTCTATGCCCCTGACTGGTTATTCTCCCACGCACAATATTTTACTATCTTATACTACAATACTATATCACATTCTTACAAATATTTATATATCATTATTATACATAATCGAAAGTTTAGTGCAATAATGTGTTACATTGATAACAAAGCCAATGTTCTGCACCGGCCATCACAATGGGGGTCATTTACTAAGGGCCCGATTCGCATTTTCCCGACGTGTTACCCGAATATTTCCGATTTGCACCGATTTTCCCTGAATTGCCCCGGGATTTTGGTGCACGCGATCGGATTGTGGCGCATCGGCGCCGGCATGCACGCGACGGAAATCGGGGGGCGTGGCGGAAAAAACGCCGCATTTAAAAAAAGAAATGTGTCGCTTGGGACGCGCTTACCTTCACTTGGTCCGGCCCGGTGAACTCCAGCGCGTTCAGATGCTTTTCAGCGCAGCAGCACCACCTGGCGGACGGCGGAGGAACTACCTTGATGAATCCCGGCCGGACCTGTATCCAGTGCAGAGAACGCGCCGCTGGATCGTGAACGGACCGGGTAAGTAAATCTGCCCCAATGCGCTGATCTCAATCATACTGAATAATTATGGGCAAAGCTGAAAAGGCAACGTGGGAGCAAGGCGGCTACAAGCAGGGCTACAAAAGTTCTCTAAGAGGAACGGGCCCAGATTCTTAAAAACTATTGAAGCTGCAGTCACATGCTGCTTTTCTAGTGAAACGCATGTGATTGTTTACCGATCGCACGCGCTACTCTGCAAACGCAAATGCACGTCTGCACATCTGACAAAAAAAAAAAACGGCCATGAAGAAACCCATAGAAGACAAGTCCCAGTATTCCCCCCCTGTTGACGGCTCTTGAGCAGAAAATCCTTTCTTTAAAAGTTTGCAAAAGTATTGAAGACTCGCTGCCAGATTCCGCTAACCAGTCTGTAATATATTCTCAAGGGGATGAATAATAATGAGCGATTTTACATGAGCGGACACTCACACCTGTTTGGTTCTAGTTCTCTCCGGATATTAAGATTTCCTACATTGTAATAAGAGAAGGAATAAAATGAAAGTGTTAAACCTCGTCACATATTAGAGATGATTAAATATGTAGGAAGCGTTTGCACAGTCTTTGATGTGCAGTTTACATAAGCGGCTTCCATTCTCAGCAGGATACTCGGCACGGATCTACAATATCTCTACCACCAAATAATAAAAAGAAGCAGTGATTTATTGTAAAAGCAAATAACCGGTTGCTTTGGGCTACAAAACATGTGGTCCTTGTTCTGTATTATTAAATTAAGAGAATTACAGAAGCAGCGATATCAATGGGAAATCTTCAACCTTTCATTTGAATTACAGCAAAACTGCAGTAACTTGGTTCGGCCACAACACACAGACCGGCGCTGTCTGCTTCCTGTTCCATTCTCTAGTATCAGCTGATGTGTTATTTGAGCTGACACTAGAAGCATACAAAGGGGACACACTGCAGCTTAAAGGTGACTGGATGTACATGGGTCTTATAAATCTAGAATATGACCGTACTGCAGAAATAATACATGTTAGTGATCTTCCTTAACCCCTAAGGGTTTTTTGCACTCATTATTCTTTTGTCCGTGTACAGAGCTGTGTGAGGGCTTATTTTCTGTGCAACAAATTTAACTTTTCCGTGACGTTATTTATTATTCCATGCCGTGTACTGGGAAACTGGAAAAAAAATTCCAAAATGTGCTTAAATTAACATAAAAATGCACATTTGCGTCACTTAATTGTGGGCTCAGTTTCTACGACTTTCACTGTGCGCTCGAAATAACACCTCTGCTTTATTCTTTGGTTTGGTGCTTCACTTTCGCTCTACTATTTATTAGATTTTTCATGTGATGTAAAATGGTGTAAAAGTAACATTTCAGACGTGACGTGTGACTGTACCCTCAAGTTTTCTATAGCAGGACAGCAAGCAGAGCTCTAGAAAATGGTGAGGAATATCAATTAATAGCTTAAAGTGGATAACCCTTTTAAATTTTACCCGAGGGATAGTGATTGGATTTCCCTAGACAAATCTGTATTCCATAAAAATGAATATTTGTCAGTATCAATGTCAGTATCTGAGAAATGTAACAATATTATTTGAGGACTTGTAAAGTACTTACTACTTGGAAAGACTTACTAAAGTAAGCAGCTCCGAGCGCTACCCCATTATTAGAAGTGTTAAACCGCCAGATTTATTGGAACATTCTGATAAAGCTAGCGAATACCGCACTACAAAGCGCTCAGAACGGCGGACCAAGCTTACAGCAGCCCAGCGTATTCATGAGGGGGCGGTCCGAGGCGCTCTCCTCTCCTCTGCTTCTACCCCTCCCATGCCATAGGCCTGCGGTGACCGCCAGGCTTCATGCGTCCCGCCCCCTCATGAATACGCCGGTCCGCTGTAAGCTCGGTCGGGCGTTCTGAGGTTATGGGACTGCAGTGTTCTCTAGCTTATTGTTATCGTTATGTTGCGATAAAGCTAGTATTTGGACACTGCTATTACTGGGGTAGGGCTAGGAGCTGCTTACTTTAGTACTTTTTTTAGGGTGACAGGTTCTCTTAAAATCACGACTATCAAAGTGATAGTTTTCCTTTAACAAGAATAAATCTTTATTTCTATAGCGCCGTCTTATTTTGCTGCACTTTACAGATCATGGGGGACAAATACAAACAAAATCAAACATTACAGAGTAATAACCTTGTGAGGAATGAGAGTCCTGCTGGCGAGAGCTTACAGCGTATAAGGAAACAACACTTCTCTCTGCTGACACAACATTGCTCCGTTCCGGTCTCTGTTTACTGTTCGATATTATATTGGGCACAATGGGGCACATTTGCTAACCCGGTCCAGTCGCGATCCCGCAGCACGTTGTCCGACAAGGATTCGGATCTGCCGGGATTCACTAAGGTGCGCCCGATATCCAGCAGGTGTCGCTGCTGCGCCGAGTTCACCTGCTTCTTCCTGGTGCATGTAAGTGCTGATCTTGCGACACAATTTTGTTTTTTAAATTCTGCGGGTTTTCCGAATCCGTCCGACGGCCACGCCCCACGATTTCTGTGGCGTGAAAGCCAGCACCAATGTGCCACAATCCGATAGTGTGTGCCAAACTCCCGGGGCAATTAGGTGCAAAACGGAAATATTCGGGAAACCCGTCGAAAGTGCGGCGCTCGGACCCTTTGTAAATGAGCCCTATTGACTGGCAAATGCAGTCATCGGGTAGTCCGTATTTATGAATGATTAGAAAATAGTAAAGAGTGTGATGAGGGTAATGCAGCCTATTAGTCCAATGAGTCATATCCAACACATTTAGCAGGATGGGGATTTACGATCTGATGACAAGGACACATCTAGAAAATTTCTCACGACGACTCTCTGCAAAGATATAACTATACTGTAGTGTAACCAATGCAGCTGTCAAAGACATCACTGACTGCTGATGACACCCGGATCAGCGTGTACATCACATGTAGCCTTCATACTACTGTGGACGGCCAGGAATGACTGATCGATGTGACATCCGAATGTTTCGGACTCCTGAGATGTAGTCACACACATGGTGGAGGAAATGCAAATCTGTTTTCCAGGATGGGTGAGGGTGGTGGCACAGGTTAGCTTTTTGAACCCGTTTTTAGTCCATTTTTAAACAGTCCGCTAAAAAACGCATCAGTTTTTTACCGTTTTTGTCCGTTTTTCCCAATTATCAATTAAGAAAATTGGGAAAAAATTTCAAAAACGGATGCATTTTTTAACAGAATGCTTAAAAACGGCCTAAAAACGGGTTCAAAACGCCACCGTCAAAAGTAGATGGCGACGTCACATCACGTTCCGCTAATTTCTTTGCAGCTTTGTTTTCAGGCTTCGTGTTTCTGCAGTTTCCTTATTAAACACAACTGATCACAGCCAAAAATCTGAGAAGGGTTTGACATTTTGCTTTGATTGTATGGAGTGGGTTGTGGACGTCGCAGATGATGTGTAGCTATAGGATGGCAACCACAAGCTGTATTTTACTGTTAACAAACTACACTGGCGCGGCGCTCAGGATCACTCGGCTGCCGGGTTTAATGAACTTTCTGAACGGCGCACTAGACGGATGGGTTTTAGTAAGTGGTTTATGGCCAAGAAGAATAATAAAGAGAATCTAGCAGCTAAATATTTGGCTAAAATAATAAAGTTAGGAAGAATTTAAAAAAAAAATCTGTGGTTGCAGGAAACTTTATTGTTTCCCTATGGTTAAAAATTGCCAACATTTGACATCAGGGCTCTAAGACCCGGCCTCCACTATGGCCTCTGTCCTCCAGCAGATCCTTAAAGAAAATCTACCATCAAAATCCATCATGATAAATCAGGAACATTGCTCATAGATCCAGGCACCGTGACTGTGGTAATCTTCTTATATTTATTCTCAATGGCCTCCTTCCTTCTAAAATCAACTTAAACAACTAAAGTAGAATTATGCTGGAGGGGGCGTTACCGTAGGCCCTCTGTGCTGAAGCTACATAGGGCGTGATATAGTCTCACCCTCCTCCCTGTTTTCTCAGCACCTGTATAGCACCTGCTGTAATCTCACACAGTGAGAGGCGGAAGTACTCCTGAACAGTGTAACAGCCTGTGAAGCTGCACCACAGAGGGACTGTGGTTAGCACCCAGAGCCCTTCTGGCTCATGATTATAATTTTTAAAGTTGATGTTTGAAGGAAGGAGGCCATACATAACAAATCTAATTAGATTACCACAGTCACGGTGCCTGGATTAAGTGTCTCTGGTTTATCATGATGGATTTTGATGGTAGATTTCCTTTAAAAGGTCACTTCGCACACATGTCTATTTGTATCCTTAAATTCATAGAATTATAAATTCTTTCTTTTTTCTAAGGCGTAAGTAGATCAAACCTCTACAGTCACCTTGAACAGCAGCTCAATGGCTTCTTAGAGAGAAACTAACACCATATTTTGACTAAGAAATCTCATTGGGGCTTATTTGCTAAGGATCTGCGGTTCGCATTTCTGTCAGACTTCCCGACGTTTTCGGGGATTACACGGCTGGGACAGGAATTTAGAAGGGGATTGTGTCGCACGCGATCAGATTTTGGCACAATCGCGCTGGCTCTTGGTCCTGATTCGGACTGAGCGCAGGATTTAACTTTAAAATTGTGCCGCAAGACCAAGCATTTACATGCACTGGGGAAGAAGAAGGTGATCTCCGGCGGACCTGAGCGGGGAAGCGACACATGCAGGATATCGGGCGCATGATCTTAGTGAATTACCTATCCTCGGACAGGTAAGTAAATGTGCCCCAATGACTCAACCCGAACATGAACTGGTGTCCCATTCATACTGAGAACAGAGTCAGAAGTCCCAGGACACCCTTTTATTTCAGAAACAAAAGGGAAAATGAAATATTTAAATTCCCCAGTAAGTAATGGGGGAGGGGGACCTATCTTTTGGTCTATGCTAGAGTATTGAAAGCCGCCATATTGGACAAGGGCAAGTTTTTCCAGTTGGAAGGTCATAGCAAAGAGATTCTACATAGTTTCATGATGTTTCATAATGATTGGATCAGGCGCTTTCAGCTCTGAGTTCAGCACCAAGGACCCCACATCACATAGCTGTACATCACAGGGAAAGTTCCTGGTTGTTGTTACAACTTTCTCTATTGATGACTTTTTTTAATATTACAAATCTAATTGGAGAATTTGACAATTCTGGTCTTTTATATGTTACGTGATCTTTTTCACATTGAAAAAAAAAAAACTCGATCCAATATGGTGGCTTTCAAAAAGGAATGAATATTCTGGATATAACCTAAAAGATAGGCCCCTCACCCATTACTTTCTGGGGTATCAGATATGTCATTTTCACTTTTGTTTCTGCAATTAAAGGGTTTCCTGGGACTTCTGGGACTTTCCTGGGACTTGGTGCAGTGCTGTGTTTGGGGAGTAGTAAAGAGACTGTAGAGTCTCTGTAGTAGGGTCTCGGTAGGGTCTCAAGATGTTGGACCCTCCACCAATTTGACACTAATGACATATCCTAACAATAGGTCTTCAAAGTCTATGCCCTGGAATAGCCCTTTAAACATAAATGAATATACAGAATCGCTATTTGCATTATATGATGTATTGGGGTTAAACAGTGAAACAATAAACTGAATGTTATAATCCACCAATTAGTGAATGACTTCAGACAAATGACGACAATATGGCCCCCATTATCCATGTCCATTTTGGTGGAAATAATCCTGCACTGTATTTATAGCAGGTCTCCCTTCCCCTAATGATTTAACCCCTTCCCTTATAAGTGCGCTGTAGTTTGCTGCCCATAAACGCTGGTTCTATCAGCATATGGTATAATCACTGCCTGAGGATTAGGAAGAGTAATGGGTAAATATCCCCATTTCTGCAAAGCAGGAGGTGCGAGCGCTGAGCTGTGCTAAAGTGGATGAAATTACAAATCTGTGCAGGGAGCCCAGGGCCAAAACCTCCCAGGACCTGCATGTGACATTGACACATGGACATGCGCTCTGTAAGGGAGGACTGGTAATTCTGCTCTCATAAAGCGGTGTCCTAGATGCAATGAAGGACAACGTGGCGAGGAGACCTGACGCTACGGAGAATATTAATGCACACTAAATCTGAAATGTATCACATTTACACGCATAATAATTCAGCATCTTAATAATATAATGGCTTAGTGTGACCATGGATAGGACCCCATGTGCGATTTATTTAGAGGGTCATCGCATTGTTAGATGTAACACATTTGTTCCATAAAACACTGAATAACGCTTGCCTTTACGCTGTATAGATAATATTCTTTTACATAGCAGGCTGCAACCCAGTGTATAATAATATGCATGTCCACCTAAGAACCTAAATGGGGGACACCCTGCAGACCCTCAGATAAATAAGGTGTACCCCACTTGTCAGGACATAATCCTTGCAGTATATGGTACTATAGCTGGGAGGACTCCTATCGCAAGGAAAGTAAAAAGAGATTTTCAGCTTCCAGAAGGGGAAGGAGATGGATATAAACCAGATCCTGCCCCAGTGAGCACAGTTTTTCAGGAGAACCAAACAGACTAGATTTATATATACTTTTGTAAGAACAGAAGGGACTCTGTGCTCTGTGTAGCGGCCGTGTGGAAGTACAATAGCTCTCCAGGAGGTGCTGAAAACCGGAAGGTGTTGAATCCCACTAATCGGATACCCAAAGTTACAGAAACAGTGTAATTCTTTCTCCTGCACTTTCCGTAACTATAATTCACCTACATAAACAGCATAGAATAGCCATATTTAGGGGAAGATTAAGTGACCTCATCCAGATATAAGATTTTTTGTAATGGTTTGACATTTACCGCCTACATACGGTACCATAATCAAGTTTCTTGGGAAAGGAGGATGGGTCCCCTTCCACTTCTGCAGTTTGAGGAGCTTCAAAGGCCCTTCAAAGGTCCTGGATGTGCTCATGTATATATGTGGGTCAAGAGCTGGCACAAATATATGAGGATTTCATTGCCCACTCTTTATTATCTCTGCAGAGTAGTATCAATCTTAGTGCACTGTTTAGGCCCCCTAAATGCCTTGGGCCCCAGACTGTCGACCAAACCGACCCTATTACAATCAGCTGTTAAACGCAATCACCTGTTTCCGGAACGATGACCACCTCACTGTGGTAATGGTAGGGCAATACTCATCTCAGCAGTGAATAGGTGAGATAAGAGTACCCCATAGCATCTGCCCCCTGGAGTCTATTGAGTGGTACAGCTCTCTCTCTCTCTCTGTAATATATATATATATATATATATAGCAGCTGTCCATCACTATGTAAGTAAGATCTCTTACTTTCCAGTTTTCCAAGATCAGGCAGCTAAGAATGTTATTCTGCCTGGAAAGGGAAACCTGATGGCAAATAACAGGAGTAAGAACATTGGCTTCTGTTTTGTGAAATAAAGCGAATGTTATATACATTGCCGAGGAGGGATTTGTACCTTTAATTGGATGCTGGAGGAGGCCAGTTTCTTGGCTTCGGTTAGTGCGTGCAGTTGCTGATAGTCTACAGGTCTGTATTTCGAGCTGCCAAATCCATTCTTCATGCGAACCACTAAATCTCCTGGTCCAAGGAAATAAACAGAAACAACAAACAGAAGACACATTAAAGCAGGCTTTTAGCTTAAAGGAGGTGTCACAGCCAAAAGCATTCATCACAAATTCACAGAATGGGTATCAAACACAAGATTGATGGGCGCGTTAATGTTGCGCTCCCAGACAATGGCCAGAATGGGGGCCCCAAATATTTGAGGTTGAGGGACAAGCCTGAGTGAGTTTTCATGTTCTGGATATTGATGTGGGTTCTAGCAGTAGTAAACCCACCCTACTTCCATTTATGACCTACCAGGTGGAGCTTTGCAGTTTATGTAACTTCCATAGTAGCTAATGAGAGTTGTGTCAACAATGTAGAAGAGTATGCTACTCTGTGGGGCACATTTACTAAGGGTCCGAACGCCGCACTTTCGTCGGGTTTCGCAATTATTTCCGTTTTGCGCTAAATTCCCCAGGTTTTCTTGCGCACGCATTCGGATTGTGGCGATTCGGCGCCGTCTTGCATGCCACAGACATCGGGGGCGTGGCCGTTGTACAACCTGACGGATTCGAATAAACAGCGGAATTTAAAAACGGAATTGTGTTGCAAGACCAAGCACTCACATGCACCGGGAAGAAGAAGGTAAACTCCGGCGGACCTCGGCGCAGAAGCGACACCTGCAGGAACTCAGGTGCACGATCTTAGTGAATCGAGGCAGACCCGAATCCACGTCGCGACAGGGACAGGTAAGTAAATCTGCCCCTGTGTCTGCAATTGTGTGTCCACTTTCATGCATTTTAAAGAAAATCAACTATCAAAATATGGCATGATAAAAAAGAATGGCTATAGGAAGCATTACCAGAGCCCCTCTGTGCTGTAGCTTCACAGGCTGTTACACTGTGCAGCAGCACTTTCCCTAGTCCACTGTGCGAGATTACATCAGGCAGAGGTAGGTGGGAAGCACTGAGAAAGAAGGGGGCGGGGAGGGGGAGACAGTGTAACAGTCTGTAAAGACAAATCACGGATGGGCTAGGGTAGCCCTTCTGTCTCGTTAGCATACAGTAAATATCAAAGATGAATTTTAGAAGGGAGAAGGCCATGGATAACACATATAAGAAGATGACCACAGTCCCGGTGTCTGGATCTATGAGTAATGTCCCTGGTTTATCATGATGGATTTTGATGGCAGATTTCCTTTAATGCAGAAGCTACCATCTTTTATGTTACATAAGGAAGGGATCATCTGATAAAGGAGCAGTAGTTCCCCATAGCTAATACGATAATATATAATAGTAATGGAAGCATTGGGTCACCTATTACATATGAGTTTGTTAGGCAGCGGGTTTGGATGACGTTTTCCTCGTGTTCCCTTACATGATGATGTGGTGACGCCCATGTATCCCTCCCTATAATAGTGTTTTTCATTTTGTAGCACTGACATTTAAAGGTCTCAGTAATAGCGCTAATGTGAATTTCTTGTGACGTCTTCCGCTAACATTACAGAGTCCTTGGGGTCCGCGGTTGAACAGCTCTGCTGTACGGATACTAATCCTGCTGAGATGGGGAATATCTATCATTGCGAGACTGCCAGAGATATAATCCTGCTGAATCATCTAACAATATGAAATGCTTGAAAAGCGGATGCCTGGAAGACTGTAATCACGTCAACTATTTCTCTACCTAAAGAGTTAAATTCTGTCCTGATCTTTTATTTTTGGCCTTAAACGTTAAACTTTTCTGTGTTTCAAGTAGTTCAGTAATAAAAAGAAAATGTGGATATTATATCAAGTTATGATTTTAAAGGAATATGCTGGGGCAAAGACCAGATACCAAGCTCCAGGCTTCTCTGCAGTCTCATGGACCTTGGACTTTGTATATAAGATGGCGGCTGATGGTTCAAGCAGAAGAATTTTTATTTATTTATTAATAATTAATTAAGTTATTTTATACTGTTCCCTTATAAAGAATGGTTGGACCATTATACAAGCTCTTATACCTCTTGTGTCACCCCCTCATCTTCATAGACTGTGAGCTCTTGTGTCACCTCCTCATCCTCATAGACTGTAAGCTCTTGTGTCACCCCCTCATCCTCATAGACTGTAAGCTCTTGTGTCCCCCTCATCCTCATAGACTGTAAGCTCTTGTGTCACCCTCATCTTCATAGACTGTGAGCTCTTGTGTCACCTCCTCATCCTCATAGACTGTAAGCTCTTGTGTCACCCCCCTCATCCTCATAGACTGTAAGTTCTTGTGTCAGCCCTCATGCTCATAGACTGTAAGCTCTTGTGTCACCTCCTCATCCTCATAGACTGTAAGCTCTTGTGTCACCCCTTCATTCTCATAGACTGTAAGCTCTTGTGTCACCCCCTCATCCTCATAGACTGTAAGCTCTTGTGTCATCCCCTCATCCTCATAGACTGTAAGCTCTTGTGTCACCCCTCATCATCATAGACTGTAAGCTCTTGTGTCAACTCCTCATCCTCATAGACTGTAAGCTCTTGTGTCACCCCTTCATTCTCATAGACTGTAAGCTCTTGTATCACCCTCTCATCCTCATAGACTGTAAGCTCTTGTGTCACCTCCTCATCCTCATAGACTGTAAGCTCTTGTGTCACCTCCTCATCCTCATAGACTGTAAGCTCTTGTATCACCCTCTCATCCTCATAGACTGTAAGCTCTTGTGTCACCTCCTCATCCTCATAGACTGTAAGCTCTTGTATCACCCCCTCATCCTCATAGACTGTAAGCTCTTGTGTCAACCCCCTCATCCTCATAGACTGTAAGCTCTTGTGTCACCCCTCATCCTCATAGACTGTAAGCTCTTGTGTCACCCCCTCATCCTAATAGACTGTAAGCTCTTGTGTCTCCCCTCATCCTCATAGACTGTAAGCTCTTGTGTCACCCCCCTCATCCTCATAGACTGTAAGCTCTTGTGTCCCCCCTCATCCTCATAGACTGTAAGCTCTTGTGTCCCCCCTCATCCTTATAGACTGTAAGCTCTTGTGTCCCCCCTCATCCTCATAGACTGTAAGCTCTTGTGTCACCCCCTCATCCTCATAGACTGTAAGCTCTCGTGTCCCCCCTCATCCTCATAGACTGTAAGCTCTTGTGTCACCCCCTCATCCTCATAGACTGTAAGCTCTTGTGTCACCCCCTCATCCTAATAGACTGTAAGCTCTTGTGTCACCTATCATCCTCATGGACAGTTAGCTCGTGTCACCCCCTCATCCTCATAGACTGTAAGCTCTTGTGTCACCCCCACATCCTAATAGACTGTAAGCTCTTGTGTCACCCCTCTCCTCCTCATAGACTGTAAGCTCTTGTGTCACCCCTCTCCTCCTTATAGACTGTAAGCTCTTGTGTCACCTATCATCCTCATGGACAGTTAGCTCTTGTGTCACCCCCTCAGCATGTTACCAGAACCCACCCATTCTGTAGTTCCATAGTCTCCATAGTTTCATAGTTACACTGTGAAGGAGCACTTCCCCCTCCCACTGTGTGGGATTACAGTAGATGGAAGTAATCTAAGTATTTGATTATATCTGTGTAAGGAGTTGAGCCGCTCACATTTTTCAGACTGTTATTTTGGTCACTTTGGATATTTTCAACCGTATGAACAAACCACACGAGGAGTAAATATTTATATTTTTATTTTTCTACTGTAGAAGGAAGATGGAAGGGGGAAACATTGGAACAGCCTGTGAAGCTGCAGCACAGAGGGCCCCTGGTAACGTCCTGAATCTATTAAGTGTCTAGTAAGTGTCCCTGGTTTATCATGATCGATCTTGATGGCAGATTTCCTTTAAGGGTAAGTGACCTGGGTCTCCACCATCAGTTTTTCTGGCATAACATAAAAGTAGCAAAACGTAGACTCTGTGCTATGCTGCATTTGAATACCACATACCCCTATCATAAAAAGTGTGTTTTGGGGGAGCAGGAGTAGGTAGCTGCCCATCAAATTTAATATAATTTGATAGTGTAATCGTCTCCAAGCTTGTACAGATTTCAGTTTCTGTTGCAGGATTGGGTGATAGAGGTGAAACTTTGCTTTGGCACCCAAGAAATCAAGACTGGTGTCACATGGATCTTTGTAACCAGGAATCACTGTGTGTGTGGCTCTGGCAGCAAGAATTTCCTGCCAGGTTTCCTGTAACCACTGTCAGTGTCGGACTGGCCCACCGGAGGACCAGAGGATCCTCCGGTGGGCCCTGGCTCAATCCAATACTGAACCCCAGAGGTCCATCTCAAAACACCACAATTTGGAGACTGCAAGAGTGTATTTCCTGGGGTAAAATGAACAGTGGGCCCCCAAATTGATTTTCTCTGGTGGGCCTAAGGAAACCCAGCCCGACACTGACCACTGATATGAATGGTGTATAATATGACGAGTTGTTTCCCTTCTGAAGCTGTGGTGTTATAGGCAGGTGTGGCCCTTTAACGTGTATTCTCGCTGCGCTGTCGATATGGGCCGAGAAGTTTTCTGTGCACATATTGACTGCAAGAACTAATGATCTGCTTGTATAGGAGTTTACACAACTGGGGTTACAAGGCGGCGGCGATCATTAGAGGCCTCGTCCTGCGCTTCGCCTTTCAAGTCTCCCTCTGAAGACGCTGGGCCGGGGACGGTGGATTGTGTTCAAAGAAAGTGAGAAAAAGAAGCAATGTTATTTTTATAGACTTGCTGCAAATATCAATCTTGTTACAGGCCGGAGGGACGAGCTCTTGGATAAAGCTGCCGCCATCAATCAATAAAGTTCCTAAAAAAAAAAGGGGGCCGAATGCTGAAACGGTTTACATGTACGCCTTTCACTATTCTCTACATGAGAGGTCTAAGATGTGGCTGCATTTAGGGACGTGTTTGTTTTATAGATGATACAATATTGGACCGCTCCACGCTCCCTAATGAACGATTCCTCGCCGAGCTGTTTGCTAAGCAACATCCGAAATATGCTTGGCCCATTGCTGAGCATCGCCAGTCACTGCCAGCGGGTGACATCTACTGATGTCCACAAGTGCTGACTGCTCATAGTGATGGCGTCCTCAATGCAGCACAAGAAAGGGAACAAGCACCAATGGAGGGGGGGCAGGCAGTCAACTAAGTATTTATATGTTTAAAGGGAACCTGTCAGGACTATTTGGGGCAGTAAACCACTAACAGGTCCAAATAGTTAAATACTTACACAAGTCCGCTACTGCTGATGCCTATTCGGTGGGTCAGTACAGGCAGGGTTCACTGGATCACTGGAGATAAGAATGATAAAGCCAAGCCGATAAGGAACCAATAGCCCTGACAGGTTCCCTTCCAAAGGTTGTGTCCAGTGTCTGACTGGGTTTCCTTAGGCCCACCAGAGAAAATCAATTTGGGGACCCCAGGAAATATACTCTTGCAGTCTCCAAATTGTGGTGTTTTCTGATGGACCTCTGGGATTCAGTATTGGGTTGAGCCAGGGCCCACCGGAGAATCCTCTGGTCCTCTGGTGGGCCAGTCCGACGCTGGTTGTGTGTGGGATTGTAACTCAGCTCTTTAACCCCATCACACCGATGTCCTTTTTCGTTTTATTTTTCCGTTTCCATATTTTGCTTCTCTTCTCTGAAAATCTATAACGTTCTTATTTTTCCATGTATGAAGCCTGCTTGGAGGGCTTGTTTTCTGCATTTCCTAGCGGTAGTATTTAATATTCTATGTACAAGGAAACAATTCCAAATAAGGCAAAATTGGCGCTCTAAATGACATTACCCCTCTATTCTCCGAGTGGATAACAAATTTATATACATTTTATTAGGTTTTCAATTGTACAAACAAAAAATTCGCCAAATAACTTTTTCATACTTTGGTTAATGGGGCTGTGTGAGGTGTCATTTTTTTTGTGGGACATGTCAAAAAGTGGCAATTCAGGGATTTGGCCGCTATTTTACATTACAAGGTTCACTGCCAGGAATTATCGTTTTAATATTTTGTTAGATCAGGTCTTTTTGGACCTGGCGATACCTAACATGTTTAAAAGTTATTTTGTTTATTTTATTTTTATACACTGTCTCCCCCTTGCTCCATCAGCACGGAAATTACAGTAGGAAGAGCTCACAGCACAAGTGCTGAGGGAGCAGAGAGAGACAGTGTAACAGCTTGTGAAGCTTTAGCAAGGAGGGGGGCCAAAAGCCCAAAAGATCTTCCAAAGCCTTTCTGGCTCATTAGCATAATTTTAAAAGTTGATTTTAGAAGGACGGAGGCCGTGGATAACAAGTATTAGAAGTTTACCGCAGTCATGGTGCCTGGATCAATGAGGAAGTGTCAAGATGGATTTTGATGGTAGATTTCCTTTAATCAGTGCGATGGTGTATATAGCCAGTCCTGCTCCCTGCCTGAGCAGTGATTGATAGCCTTTCCTGTAAGACTTTGTATGAGGTTAGAGCTGTCAATCACTGTGACTGGGGAAGCTGGCTCATAGGCTTTCTGTGGCAGGATGAGGAGAGATATATACATGGGAATCCTACATTAATTATCACGGTCTCCCTTGCTTTTTTATTCTTGGATGAGGGAGCTGGGGAGACTGAAAGAACTGATTTAATGCTGCGGTCACACGATAGATTTGAAATATGTTTTGAAGTGTATTTTGAGCAAATATAGAGTAACTTCTCACCAAAGAATACGCAGTTGGTTCTAAACGATTGTGTTCCGTAAGAAGCAACATGTGTTTTGCCTTTTAACATGCAATGCAAAGGGAAGAGCTATGATCTCTGATTGCAGGGGGGGCTGTACTGCAGGGGGAGGCTGTGCTGTGCTGCGGAGGGGGGGTCTGTGCTGTGCTGCGGGGGTTGGCTGTACTCTGCTGCAGTGGGGGAGCTGTGCTTTGCTGTGGGGGGCTATGCTCTCCTTGGGGGGGGGGCTGTGCTCTCCTTGGGGGGGGGGGCTGTGCTCTGCTGCAGGTGGGGGGGGGCTGTGCTCTCCTTGGGGGGGGGGCTGAGCTCTCCTTGGGGGGGGGCTGTGCTCTGCTGCGGGGGGCTGTGCTCTGCTGCGGGGGGGGGGGGCTGTGCTCTGCTGCGGGGGGGGGGGGGCTGTGCTCTGCTGCGGGTGGGGGGGCTGTGCTCTGCTGCGGGTGGGGGGGCTGTGCTCTCCTTGGGGGGGGGGCTGTGCTCTGCTGCAGGGTTGGGGCTGTGCTCTGCTGCAGGGAGGGGGGCTATGCTCTGCTGCAGGGAGGGGGGCTGTGCTCTGCTGCAGGGAGGGGGGCTGTGCTCTGCTGCAGGGAGGGGGGCTGTGCTCTGCTGCAGGGGGGGGGCTGTGCTCTGCTGCAGGGGTTGTGCTGTGCTCTGCTGCAGGGGGTGCTGTGCTCTGCTGCAGGGAGGGGGGCTGTGCTCTGCTGCAGGGGGGGGCTGTGCTCTGCTGCAGGGGTTGTGCTGTGCTCTCCTTTGGGGGGGCTGTGCTCTGCTGCAGGGGGGGCTGTGCTCTGCTGCAGGGGGGGGCTGTGCTCTGCTGCAGGGGGGGGCTGTGCTCTGCTGCAGGGGGGGGCTGTGCTTTGCTGCAGGGGGGGGGGCTGTGCTCTGCTGCAGGGGGGGGCTGTGCTCTGCTGCAGGGGGGGGCTGTGCTCTGCTGCAGGGGGGGGCTGTGCTCTGCTGCAGGGGGGGGGCTGTGCTCTGCTGCAGGAGGGGGCTGTGCTCTGCTGCAGGGGGAGGGCTGTGCTCTGCTGCGGGGGGAGGGCTGTGCTCTGCTGCGGGGGGAGGGCTGTGCTCTGCTGCGGGGGGAGGGCTGTGCTCTGCTGCGGGGGGCTGTGCTCTGCTGCGGGGGGCTGTGCTCTGCTGCGGGGGGGCTGTGCTCTGCTGCGGGGGGGCTGTGCTCTGCTGCGGGGGGGAGGGTGTCTCTGACTACCTCAGACACCCTGCAGGCATTGTAGCATTGTAGATCATAGCCATATCTGAACAAACCTTTACTAAAACATCCAATTACCTTTGTATCAGCCTTGTACCGCATACATTTAGAAGGAATAGTTTGACTCAAACACAAGGCTTCTTTAATGCAGTTTTTAGTTAAAATACAAAAAAAGAAACTTATTTGACCACATCGTCCAAGTGATAGCTGCCCGGCTGTGTCTTCTAATGCTCTCACTTGGCTGCAATTAGAATATGCCCAGCATCCTAAAACTGCCTTTCTGGGGAAAATCTGCGGTCTGAATGCAAGTAATCTCCATATTTAGGGCTATTTCACACAAGCTGTGGTCGGCCCATGATGATGCTGTGCCAAGGTCCCACCACATTGCCAAGGAAGGGATTCCTTGCATCATATTAATATATGATGCAAGGAATCCCTTCTTTCCAGCTAAACTGCGGCACAATTTTTCAAAGCTGAGCAGGAGTCATTGGGCATTGAAATTAGAGAGCACCAGACCTGGTGGTCATACCCATGATGCACCAAAATGCACATCCGCATAGGGATAAAGATTTTTCTGCAGTCAGATCATAGATTTATTCAAGAAAGGCAAGAACATAATGCAGGATAAGTGTTTAGTTTATATGTGTTTATAGTTTATATAAAAAATTATCTTAAAATGACTGTATTTGTTTTACATGAACCCCAGGAATACATGGAGGCTACACTATACTTACCATTGTCTCTGCTCCGGTTGGTGGTGATGAATGAGCGCACGTCTCTTCCAGTCATGTCTCTGCACCTAAATGAAAAGCGGAGATTAATAAAACATACACCGGGGAGCGATCCGCCACACATCACCATATCAAAAGCCGATGTCCTCCCACATCTATGGGCTCATTACATCAAACAAGAGCACGAGCAGCTAAATTATATGATATCATCTACACACAATCATTTCTACATCTTAATCTATAGAAAACACTCACTCGGCTTTGGGGGATGTCAGGAGAGAAGACATTGATAGGGCGTCTTCAAATAGTCTGATAGGGAGGAACCAGCTGTGACAGTGGTTTAAAGGGATAGTCCATATTCCACAATAACTCCGCATTACTGAGCAGGCCTGACAATGGGGTCTCTGCTTAGTCTGACATTGTGAGTACCAATTTGAGTACCAATTAGGTTCCCGAATATGGGGTAACATGTGCCAACTGTACACCAGTACATGATACTTTGCTTTGAAGTCAGTGCAGTGCCCGGGTTAGGGGTAGCACCAAAGCTATGCTCGGTCTGCCAGGCACCATCAAAGTGTCACCACGTTTTACATGATGGTATGGTGTGGTGCACCCCAATGGGAAATAAGTCTCTTAGTAAGTTTCTTAGTACCCTAGTTGCAGGCTAGGAGCCCAGGGTCTGTGACAGAGTATCCCTGTCTCAGCTTCTTCTTCTGGTTGCTCAGAAGAGAAATCTTCTCCGCCAAGCTCTGTTCCCTAACTGCAGACACTAAGGACTGGGACTATTCTCCTTATATACTTTCTACCACAGGAGGAGAGGTTACATTTAGGAACAAAAATAATCACAAAACGTTCTCCCATAGTTCTCCCCATAATACTCTATGGCAGCAAGTTGCTAAAGTGTAAACAACTTTCCAGACAGCACCTGTCATTCTAAAGGTTAGGGTGTCTGCTTGTCTGGTAAACAAGCCTGTTTGTCTTCTGCAAAACAATCTCTACTTTTAGCTGGAAAATTACTGACTTCTCTTAAGCTAGAGATACACAGTCAGTCTCTCAATGTTCATTAACCCTTTCTACTATACTACACAAATACAGTAATAATAAGCAATAATGTACATGACAATACAATAGATTCATGCAAGTAAAGTCTTGATGTACAATAAGTAAGAAGTACTGAGTTTGCATAGGGGAAACTACAAATGTCCAAAGTGCAATGCTCCTCTGATCCAGGGCACTTCCTCAGGCTGCCACTGCGGTCCTTAAAGGGGGTGGAAGAGGAAAACAAACAGCACTCTGTAGGACACCTCAGAATCTATGGGAAATAAGACCCGGACATGAACAGAGGTATTGAGTTTATCATCTGGTTCATAGATGTAGTAGTGGCCCAGGATTTTATATTTTTATGGTTTATTGGGGGAGATTTACAAAGCAAAATGTGGTCAAATTTACAAATTGCTCCAAAAAATTATCCACATAGCAGGAGCCATATTGATATGGGAAGTGTCCACTGCTTTAAAGGGGTTGTACCAAGTTTGATTGGTATCCCCTATTTACAGAATAGGGCACAACAATCTGATCGGTAAATGGTCTGACTGCTGGTTCCCCCACCAATCAAGAGAATGGAGAACCCAGAAGGGCGGGGCTTCCATCATACAGCAGCGGTGTATCATAAATCTCAGTGTGTGTGAGAGTGTGGGACATAGCAGAGTGCATTGCTTGGTCATTTTCAATGCTCCCATGGGAAATAATGGGACCCCCCCCCCCCTCCTTGTGATCATGAAGCCCTAGCAGACAGACCTCCTGTGGATAGGGAAAAACAATCAAACTTGGTACTTTCCCTTTAAGAGCGCTATGCGTTGGTAGCCACCTGCGGTGATCTTACACCTATAATGCTGGGATGGGTGGGTTTTATTTTACCAAACATGGGACCCGTACTCTAACCACTGCTCAAGGACACAGAGTAGTGGTTTAGTGGCCCCAAACCCTGTGCCAGGATCCCTTTAATGGGTTGACCTACAGGCTAGCTACCTATAGGTGTCACTACGCAGACAGACTTCTTCCATCAGACCAAACAAATTACTAAAGCTTTATGCAATGTGGGCACAGGCTGGAGAAAGAACTAGGCTCCAGACGTGTCATTGTCAGGCGGACTTGTCATTGTAACAAGTATATTGCAAGCAGCAGTAGGGGGCGCTAATGTTCGTATAGAGGTACATCCCCCATAGTATCAGACAAATATTTTAATAATTTTAGGATTTTCCATGTGATGCATATGGATGACCGTAATGAGATATTTGCATCTCAGCAGATTTCTATGATTGTACATCATGTGTAACCTGGAATGGTCATCGCAGACAACTAACAACCGCTCAAGTCTTACAGGACACAGTGTAGGTACCACCTATGCTCTGCGGCTTCCCTTGAAGACCCCTGACTTTGACCCATGTCTGTTTGTGCTTAGATTTATTCCAAGTATTTATGGTCCACAAATCATCCCCCCTGAGCGGTGGCTGTCCCTTCATGTATGAACAAGCAGCAGTAATGACTCCTCTTGCGGCGTAGTACTCTGCTATTATTCTATACAAAGGACTTCCAGGTGTTGTAAAACTACTAGTCCCAGCAAGTCCTGAGAGCTGCAGTCTGTGATCTGTCGTTTCACAGCAGGGAAAGAGCTGTGGGCTGTAATGGTGGAGAATCTGGTGCGTCCCTTTCACTACTCACTAGTAAAAATATCAGAGCACATTTACTAGGAATGGGGCAAACTGCACTGAATGCATTTTGCCAGTGTGGTGTGCAGGGGGCGCCAGATTCAGGATTCCTGCTGCATGTTCTTCATGAATCTGGTGCTCTTTTGTTGGACTTTCCAACGTTTTTGGGTTTTGCAGGGCTGTGACAGGTATTAAGCAATGGATTGTGTCGCACGTGATCGGATTTTTGCGCAGCTGCGCTGGCTTTCATGTTACACCCATCGGGGGGGAGGGGGTGGGGCGGACCATCGGACGATCCGAGTGATCCGAGACAATGCACTTACATGCACCAGGAAGAAGAAGGTGAACTCCGGCAGACCTGAGCGGGGAAGCGACACACACAGGGTATCGGGCGCACGATTTTAGTGAATCGCGGCAGAATGCATTATACAAGGACAATGCACTTTTGAGGAACTTCGTCGGACAGGCAAGTTAAAATGTGTCTCTATATATTTAACTCCCTGTATCTCTGGTTCGGTAGCTGTCTGAACTACAAGCCTGATATAAGAATCTGGTCAGTGTTTAAAGATAGCAAAGTTTATCGTTAATACTGTATATTCTTTGAGAATGGCGTGCATCCAAAATACTAGAAAAATCCAACATATAATGACCTCTAAAAAGAGAAAACTACTTTTCATTACCTATATCTAGGACTTGTGTCTCTGTTCACAGCCAAACCTGCATTCAGCATTGCTCTGGCTTCCCGTCAGATGATATACTGTAGTTAGAGGTAAACTGTTAGGTCACATTTTTGACATGTGCAATGACAGTGTGACAACCCTTGTGCAGCCGGATTCTGATCCTCATCTGTCCTGGGAGCAATTCACGCAAAAGTCTCACCAAAATGCCGAAATTGCTTCCATGGCCTGTGGGGCTTTTAGTATTTGCCACAATGTTCTTATCTTTCTAGACATAACATTGTAGCCAGCGAGTATATAGCATATAGTATATAGCTTCAAAAATGTTAATATGGCTTTCAGCAATGAAAAACGGATTCAAGACAGCCAAACGCATAGTAAACAGGCAAAAACAGATACGTTTTTAGTGCGTGTAAAAGCAAACCAAGAACACACTGTGTGACGCACTCTAACGTGCGTTCACAAGTTCAGTTTTTCAGATGCAGTTTTGAAGCCAAAAGTAGGTGTGGATGATAATGGGTGAGGACTTTGAGAGACGTTGCAACTCCTCTTTTTTCACTCCTTTCCTGGTTTGGACATCAAAAACTTCATCTGAAAAACTGATTGTGTGGACGCACCCCTAGAATCCTCGGTAATGAGCTCATAAGGGTTTCAGGTTTCGGTATTTTGTGTCCAGTAATATACCACAGAACGTGTGTGATTTCCAAACCCAGCGGATCGGGTGTTCTGTACAGAAATGATGAATGATGATGAAAGTGTCTGAACAATGGTCGGCCTCGCACCTCCAGCATACCTCTGGGGTTCTTTTGACTACACACAATGGTCTCTGACTTGCAGACGTGTCACCATCTCGCACAGAGAAGACTATTGTGTTACCTTTTGTCTGAAGTTCTCCCTTGATTTTCTATTACGGGCTTTCCATTTTGCACCGTTTATGACCATCGCTACTAATTGCCTATTAATCGAAACAATGTGTATAACGCTTCATACATCCAATTCAACGGATCAGGTAATGAACTGCGAGCGGCGGTTTCGGGTTTCTAATTGCCGTAGGGATTGGAGCTCAATTACAATGAGATATCGGTTAGTAGACGGATATGAGAATCCTCCATAGGACATAATGCACCTGACGAGGTCCATACGGTTAACATTTTTCTTAAATTTCTCTGTTATCATCAATTACTCCTTATGTGACGCAACATATTGGACTGATCCACAAAAGTAATGAATGACGCAGCAGCGGACAAGAAGCGTCCATCTGCCAAATGTCACATCCATATTTGATGGTCTGGATGTGTGATGTAATCTCTGCTCCCAAGCTGTCAGTGGCGGCTTTTAACATCTTCTGACAAGTTAGTAAGATGTCAGAACATGTCACTGGTGGGGGTCTGCGCTCTCTGACACCCCTCCCCCCTCTGCTTTTCCAGGAAGGAGATCACTAGCAAACAACTTTACAACATGTCAACCACACATCATGGCCATAGATAGAAGAGCGATCTGTCTGGCACCTACCCGAGAGGATGGAAAAGAGGTTACTCTTCAAGAATCAAACTTTCCAACCTGTCAAGTTAAAAACATGTCATCTGTGCTGCTTGTTATAGAGCAGGAGGAGCTGAGCACATTGCACATAATGGGGCTTATTTACTAAGGGTTCACGGAACACACTTTCGTCGGATTTTGGAAATTTTCAGGATTTGCGCCATTGTGACAGCTTTTTAGAAGGGGATTGTGTCACATGTGATCGGATTTTGGCGTAATCGTACCGGCTTTCATGCGGCAGAAATCGGGGGGCGGGCCTTTGGGCATTCTGACGGATTCGGACTAAACGCGGGATTTAACTTTGAAATCGTGTCGCATACAATGCACTTGGAAAAAGAAGGTGAACTCCGGTGACCTGAGTGGGAAAGCGACACATGCAGGATATCGGGCGCACGATCTGAGTGAATCTTACTGCTGGGCTCTACAAATGGCGAAAGATAGAGCACGCTCTATCCGGTGATGGCACGGTATGGTGACAAACGTGTATGCTCCCCGTACCATACTGTGCACAATGCACTTGTAGTGCGCCCGCATGCTAGCTGCTGTTTGTACGATAAGCCGCATCACAGTCACATCTCAGCCGCATGACGGTGGCTCCATTTAGTTGCCCCCTATACACCGGGGAGAAACCAGTGGTGAAAACTGCGACATAAACTCATATGACGCCGGCTGAACATCTTTGCTGTATTTAGATTTCTGTGTGGGTTGTACTGTGCACAGTGTATGTGACCTGTACGGGCATAACAGACGTGGTAAACACTACTATAATAAGGGAACACTATTTTGGAAGGTTACTTGCAGATGGTCTCCTGGGAAGCCGGGCGCTCATTACAGGCTGCTGACACCACATTGCTGGAGGCAGCCAGGGACTGAGTATCACTTCCTTGTACCTTCCTTCACAGGTGAGTTTCCACATTCAGGTTTTTTGATGCCAAAACCAGGTACAAATAATAATGTGTGAGAACCTAGGGTTTTTTTTTTTTAAGTGTAAACTTGCTTAACAGCCTTATTGCATTACCAGACGACTACTGTAGGCTGGATAAAGGCCGGGCAGCTCTTAGAAACCTCAGAGCCGTTTACTAAGCACCAGGGGCCCCTCACTTCTATTCACCGGGCGCATTGTGCAGCTATGCGCAGAACATTAAGAAAGCAAGAAAGCAGGGGCTACAACAGTCCTGCAACAGTGCCATATGAACTGCCACCCAGCGCCCCACCAGAGACACCCGACCCAGCTCCCCACCAGAGACGCCCGACCCAGAGCCCCACCAGAGACGCCCGACCCAGTGCCCCACCAGAGACACCCGACCCAGCGCCCCACCAGAGACGCCCGACCCAGCGCCCCACCAGAGACGCCCGCCCCACCGCCCCACCAGAGACGCCCGGCCCACCGCCCCACCAGAGACGCCCGACCCAGAGCCCCGCCAGAGGCGCCCGACCCAGCGCCCCGCCAGAGGCGCCCGACCCAGAGCCCCGCCAGAGACGCCCGACCCAGAGCCCCACCAGATGCGCCCGACCCAGAGCCCCACCAGATGCGCCCGACCCAGAGCCCCACCAGAGGCGCCCGGCCCACCGCCCCGCCAGAGGCGCCCGACCCAGCGCCCCGCCAGAGGCGCCCGACCCAGCGCCCCGCCAGAGGCGCCCGACCCAGCGCCCCGCCAGAGGCGCCCGACCCAGCGCCCCGCAAGAGGCGCCCGACCCAGAGCCCCGCAAGAGGCGCCCGGCCCAGAGCCCCGCAAGAGGCGCCCGGCCCACCGCCCCGCCTGAGGGGCCCGCCCTTTAAGTGTAAACTTGCTTAACATCCTTATTGCATTACCAGACGACTACTGTAGGCAGGATAAAGGCCGGGAAGCTCTTAGAAACCTCAGAGCCGTTTACTAAGCACCAGGGGCCCCTCACTTCTATTCACCGGGCGCATTGTGCAGCTATGCGCAGAACAATAAAGAAAGCAAGAAAGCAGGGGCTACAACAGTCCTGCAACAGTGCCATATGAACTGCCACCCAGCGTCCCACCAGAGACGCCTGACCCAGTGCCCCACCAGAGACGCCCGACCCAGGGCCCCACCAGAGACGCCCGACCCAGTGCCCCACCAGAGACGCCCGACCCACCGCCCCACCAGAGACGCCCGCCCCACCGCCCCACCTGAGAAGTACCTTTTTCCAGTGCCCTACGTGTAGATACCAGCACGTGAAGGTTCACATAATCTGAATGGGTCTTGCAGAAATCCAAATAACCCTTTAGATAAGTAGAACAAATATGCACTCACATAAATTGTGCAAACAAACTGCAGATTACAGTAGCTGTGAAATCCACCCTGATTTCCACACATTTACTACACGGTAGTCACTACAGCGCAGATGTTAGAATCCTCAGTATGTCCATATTCTGCTGCAAATCCACGAGGGGATAAGAATTGACATAAAATTCCACGGTGACTCCATGTACTAAAGGTTTAATCTGCCTTCAGGTTTAAAGAATCCTTGAAAGAATTTTCTTAGTAAAAACTAAAAAAAAAAGTGAGACCGTCATGAACAGAACATGCAGGTACTTAATATTTTTCTCTGACTGACATCAACCTAGTTCTGTCTATAACTGGGTCAGAACTATATTTACACTCCCAGGTGTCACTTTAACATTGATTTTCTATGAAATAAACATAAATTGGCCACCTTGTGTATGGCTGAACATTTGGAAGCCCGGCTTTAACATTTTTCATAAAACCCCATAGTCCTCAACTAGTTGTAGTCAGACAGTGTGGACAAGCCGTCTGAATGTACATGACCAGATGCTACAGCCCCTGGCAGGTGGGGGGCGCTGTTGTGTAGAGAAAACTTGGAGGTGGCCCAGCACTAACCAAGCGCTGGCTTACGGGTCCATTATACAATGCTCTGTAATACTGAAGCTAGTGATGGCAATTACAGCTCTTCTTAGTGAGCTGGCTCATAAGGCTCCACTCACTAAGAAGAGCCGGCTCTTCTGGCTCCTGAACGGCTCCCTATTAAATATATAATAGGGAGCCGCAGGCCAGTCAGGCGCCCGCACCACTCCATTTCTAACCTGATATTATCAGGTTTAAGGGGGCGTGGTGAGCCGTTTAGGGACGGGGTTTTAGTGAGCCATCGGCTTACTAACGTGAGCCGGCCCACGTAGTTCACACGAGTGAGCCGGCTCTTTGTGCGTGCTCGTCCGCAAACGACCCATCACTAACTAAAGCTCCATGTTATCACTGGTTTGCCTATGAGCTCTGTTATAAATTTGCAGCATTTTTCAGCATAGACTGGTTTTTGGCAGGGCTGTGGAGTTGGTAGGCAAAACCTCTCACTCCTCAATTTCTCTAACTCCAACATACATGGGGCATGTTTAAGTGATACATTTACAGTAATAATTGGGCTTTTTATCACCGTTAAGATACAATAACTAAGTTATTTAGGTAGAACATAAAAAATATTTGTTGGAATAGAACCAAAGAACTACAACTTTATTAAATTGTAATTATTCAAAACTCTATATGGGGGGAAAAAAGCAGTTTTCAACAAAAATGTACTAAATAATAATCGCCCCCAGCAGATCCTCCTTCATAGATGACCTCAAGTCTGGCCTAATTTTAAGGCTAGAGAACAGCCACTGTACAGTGACCTTTACAAACAAGAGGAAAAGCAAACTAAAACATAAAGCAGTATATAGAGAGAACACACACTGGACATTCCTGGCTTCATCCAGTTTTCCTGATTACTCTAGCAGATAATTGCAGTTATTCCTTCCCCTCTGATCTGTAGGGGTGAAGCTTTATTACTGAGCATGAGCAAAAAGTGCATTAACTTAAAGTGGTTTTCCCACGAAAGAAAATGTGTTGTACATACAGGTACATAAAAGAAACTTGTCTTCGTGGGAATATCCCTTTAAGCACATACTTCACTGAACTCCATATTATTCCAACTCTACGAAAATGGTGTCCGACTCCAACTCCACAGTCCAGGTTTGCTGTGCTAGAAGGGCCCCCAGCATGTGGACTTTTGTGTGCAGAGGATGTATTGCTATTTTAATAGTCCTTGGATTAATGCCCGGTTGAAGGTGTTTATCATCTATCTCCTGTCTCGTGATTTATCTATCATCTATTTGTCTAGTTTATCTATTTTCTATCTATATACAGTATCTGTCTATAGATATTTATCTATCTAGGTTTTTGTCTATTTATTCATCTATATATCTTCTGTCTACCTATTATCTATCCCTCAATATCTCTTTACTGTATGTATTTCTCATATCTATCTGTAATCTACTTTATATTTATCCATCTATAAATCTATTGTCCATCTATAAATTTATACCATATTTCATATTTATCTTTAAATCAACCTAATTTCTCCTACAGTCCCATATTACAGATACTTATCATACTAGTGTTTGTAAACTACTGCTATTATTGAGCAGGGCTGAATGTTACTGAATGTGACTGTTTATAAAATAGTTTTATTTTGGGGCCCCACTTTTAGTTTTGCCCAGGGCCCCACTTTGTCTACAACCAGCCCTGACTAAACTTCAAAACTGTCGTATTACTGTACAGTAGGAGAGTCAGACACTATGAATAATCACTATAAGTAATAACCTAAGCTTCTCAATTATTCAAGCTCACATGTCAACCATTATCCTGATAATCGTTGTCACATGATACCACAGTCGCCCCTGTGTCCGAAACAAAGAAGTTTTATTTCCTCGGCCGGCCCATGAGAATATCCGGTGACACCTTAGTATCATGAGACTATCAAATGATGAATGAGGGAATAATGTATAACAAAGTAACTTTAGGGAGATCTCTACTGTAAAAGGTTTCTTCATAGATATATTTCATACTTTCTTAAAATAATATTTTCCATCCAAAAAACATTTTTAACATGAAGAATTACATTTTAAGGATTTTTGTGATTCCAGGGATCAAATCCGGACAGAATCAGTCTCCTTCCCCCTCCGGCAGCTGACAATACAGTCCCTTCTTACTTCCACTCTAAGGGTGCGTTCACACGTTGCAGTTAAGGGTGCGTTCACACGTTGCAGTTAAAACTGCATCACAATCAAATTTGAGGTGGTTTTAGGTGCAGTTTTGTCAATTGAACAGGTGAAAGACATGAACTGAACGAATGTATTTGATTTTGAAGGGGAAACCTGCTCCACAAATGGCATTCACTCATTCAGTTCATGTCTTTTACCTGATCAATTGACAAAACTGCACCTAAAGCCACCTCAAAGCTGATTGCCATGCATTTTTAACTGCAACGTGTGAACGCACCCTAAAAATCTCAGCTTCATGGTCATGTACAGCAGAGGCTCCGCTCCTTCCCTGACAGGCAGGACACAACTATTTCTATTGGCTGCCCTGCTGTGCACAGAGTGTCGCCTGCTGCGTCCACCAGCATTCAGCTCACTGGTGGACTTGCCACTTGCAATATACTTTGAACACCAGGTGGAGCCACATCATGCAGGAAATGTTATTACTCTTCCCTTGTCATTAAATATCATATACATTATTATCAGTGCTCATTTTTTGATCTACACTCACAATAGGGTACAACCCCATCAACCCCTCAGGATGGGTCCAAATACCGCTAAATCCTTGTAGGAGAAGCTGCTGTGCACTGATTGTTTCCCATGTGAGGTTCAGTTAAATTAAAGGGTTAAATGGTTATTACCATCTGAGACAACTGTGTTATATTCACAGGATATGCTATAAATGTCCATTAGACGAGGTCTCACTTATGGGGTCCTGCATTCTTCTTGAGTACAAGGGGTACCTGACCTCCATGAGCAGTGAGTGAAGACATCTGTGCATGCATTGCTTTTTCCATAACCGTCAGGGTTGGTCACACGTAGCATTTGCATTTAGTTTAAAAACGCAATGCAAACGCCGGAGCTCGGAGCTCATTGCCGAATGCATGCGTTTCAGTGGAAACACGTAAGCAATCAGGCTGAGCCCCGCCCCCGGGCGTTAGCATTGCGTTTCTAAACCCAATGTAAACCCGCTGTGTGACCGCAGCTTCTAAGTCTATGGGACTTTTAGGAACAGCTGATTTTTTAAAATGAAAATACAGGCAGTCCCCGGGATACGTACAAGATAGATTCCTTGGGTTTGTATTTAAGTTGAATTTGTATGCAAGTCGGAACTGTATTGGCTTTTCTACATTTTTTACTGTAATGGGACCAAGGATTATCAATAAAACTTCATTACAGACACCTTACAGCTGATTATTGCAGTCTTGGAGTAAAGTAAAGCCTCCAGAGACTTCACCAGAGGTCACAGTGGGCAGAGGGAGTCGTCTGTAAGTCGGGTGTCCTTAAGTAGGGGAATGCCTGTACAATGAAAGATATTGTAGAATTCACCATATTGCTAACTGATCTAGTATATACTATACATATATATCTGGCTGATACGGAAACATTGCATGGTGACAGAGCAATAGATATGAACACGGGGCAGGTTATGACTGTACACAGAAGGTCCGATATCTGTACCGTGTTTTGGTGATCTCGAGAGGAGATTGTCGCACCCGATGAGCGCTTCTACATTTACTATTCATTGCAACTGCACTTCTCATGTCTGTATAGAATAGCGCAATATTGTGGCTTTGCAGTATGGAGATAATATAAAGAGAGGATTGAGGTCACAGACAGACCCCATTCTAGCTGCTTAGTTACTTTAATTCACAATTTAAACACCAGACCCTTTCATGGCCACAGCCTGAGTTGAACCCTCAATATAATTTTCTCTGAATCTAAATTTCTGTGTTAATGGATTCTTTCATGTAACAGTTCTGTTCTCTTAAAAAAAATAAAACTCCAAATCCCCTGCAGAGATTCAGTTGGTTTGAGCCACCACTAGAGGGAGATAACTGCATACAAATGTATTGTTACAGGTATCGAAGAAGAATACTGAAAAAGTGAGGGAGGAAGAATGAATTTTAGAATATTGATTAAACCTGTATAATGATTTGGATCAGGATTTCCTGATTACCCCGCCCACACACACAGTGATTGACAGTGAGAGTTCTGATTACTCCACCCACACACAGTGATTGACAGTGAGAGTTCTGATTACCCCGCCCACACACAGTGATTGACACTGAGGGGAAGATTTATCCGCGCTTCTGTGGCGTTTTTTTGCCACACTGCAAAAATCTTCAATTAATCCTCTAACTAAGCCACCTTTGCACTATGTAGATATGGAGGGAGCATGAAGCAGGCGTGGCCACTGGTAGAATGGGTTTACTCCTCCAGATGTATTTGCTATGCCGTGTATGATAAATCTCCACCTGTGAGTCCTGATTACCCCTCCCACACACAGTGATTGACAGTGAGAGTCCTGATTACCCCTCCCACACACAGTGATTGACAGTGAGAGTCCTGATTGCCCCTCCCACACACAGTGATTGACAGTGAGAGTCTTGATTACTCCTCCCACACAGTGATTGACAGTGAGAGTCCTGATTACTCCACCCACACACAGTGATTGACAGTGAGAGTCCTGATTACTCCACCCACACACAGTGATTGACAGTGAGAGTCCTGATTACTCCACCCACACACAGTGATTGACAGTGAGAGTCCTGATTACTCCACCCACACACAATGATTGACAGTGAGAGTCCTGGTTACCCCGCCCACACACAGCGATTGACAGTTCACCCGCCCTCTACAGAATACAAGATAATTATACACTGTTTGTTATTTGCAACTTTAAAGTCAATTTTAAAGGGATTGTCCAGGTAAAACATGGGACAAAATGGTAAATAGTGGTGTTAAAGATTTAAATCACTACTGACTTCTAGTTTCTCCCTAGATACCCAGAATAGTCACAGGATGACAATTATTAATTATCAACAGGTTGTATCTGGTATTGTAACCACTTATTGGAATTGATGAAATTCTTTACCATAGAAGTCGCAAAATTGTGTCTGACTTATTTCTGGGGTGCAGGATTGGATTAATTCCACAAACAACCTGCGGGCGGTAGTGGCGCTGTTTAGTCATCCTGTACAACCTTTTGAGCCGTTTCTTACTATTCGCCTGTGACTAGTGATATGTGTCGCTGCCTCATGTTATCGCGGTATATCGCAGCCTGCACCTCGCGTTATCGCGGTATATCGGCAATATATCGGCTATATATCAGGATAACACCGGACTCTCACCTTTATTCCGGGCGGTCGCATGCGATAATTTCCTGTCACGATACACCCGGGATAAATGCCCCGTTTCAGCACAAGCGGCTCCTCCCACTTTCAGTCAATAGCATCGGTAACTGAGGCAACGGAGCCCCGGTGTCTGATTGGCAGCTTCGGATCCAGGGGGTTGTCCAATGGTACGGCGGAGAGGGCGCGACTCGTCCAATGGCAGGCCGGGAGGAGAGCGGCTGCGCCGTGACGTCACACGGCTGGAAGCCCGGCGCTGCTGCTGCGGTGTGCTCGCTAGAGGGGATCGGGCTCCCGCACCATGGACACGGGGTAAGAGTCCGCCTGAGGAGCGCGGCTGCCGGCGGCTCTGGACACTCATGAAGCTGCAGGATCCGGTGCCCGGGGAGACGTGAGCCGGCAGGTGAGTGCGCGGCGTGTGTGCGGGGGGAGGCTGTGCAGCGGCGCCCGCCCCGCTCTCCTGCTGCAGGATCCGGGCTCTGCCGGGGAACTTTTCTGTGTGCGGCAGGAAAAGAGACTTCATGTGGGATCGTTACCTGCACTTCCTTCACCTCCACTCCCGGGCAAGATACGGGAAGCCCCAACACGGACTATCCTGGGAACCCATCCGTATTCACTGCCACAGGAACCCCCCATAATGTGCATTATGCACCGGGGAGCTCCCCCCATAAATAATGTACAGTGCACTGGGGAGCCCCCCCCCCATAAATGTACAGTGGACTGGAAGCTTCCCCTCCTATGTATACATTGCAACCAATAGCTCTCCTCCCCCATGTATACATTGCCCCCTGAGCCCCCCTCTTTCCAGCACAGTACACCATGGAAGCTCCACCCCCATAATACCCAGTGCCCCTGGGGTCCCAGTATACAGTGGCCCTGGAGCCCCCCTCTTCCCAGCACAGTACACCATGGAAGCTCCACCCCCATAATATCCAGTGCCCCTGGGGTCCCAGTATACAGTGGCCCCGGAGCCCCCCTCTTCCCAGCATACAGTCCACCATGGAGATTCACCCCCATAATATATAGTTCTCCTAGAGCCCCTACCGCAATACTCATGCCCGCAGTATACAATGCCACTGGGTTGCGCCCAGCCAAGTATGCAGTGCCTGGGCAGATGTGCCTTGGAGAACCCCCCCCCCCCAAAAAAAAAATAAAAATAAAAAAATATATATATACACAGTGCCCCAGGGACCTCACACCTCCAGAATATTTGATGCCCGGGGCCCAATGTTGGTCCGGATCCTTACACCGAGACAAGGCACATGGGGCAGATGCCCACCGCTTTAGCCGCTAGACACTAGGTAGGGTCCCTTTATGTTAGCGCCCGCTTTTAGGACCAGGAACCCACAGCAAGGACCTGACATCCCCATGGTGCATGCACAGTCTATGATTTGTATTAGAACTATTGTCCTTGTACCTTTATCCTGCTACTACCACCGGGGCACATTTCCCCTTCTTGCAGTCACCTATCTTCTGCCACCCCACTAGTGCCCGCTGACACTGACCCACACTGATATTACGTTTAATTTGGGTCTTTGTGCAGCTCCTGCGGTCACACAGATATTTGCACTGTTGTTTGTTTTGTTCCCACCCTGCGTTTGAGGAGTGGGCATCACACTGGAGACCCTTTGAGAGCAGGTTGTGTGTTCTGTGCCCGGCGAGGGTCGATGTTTCTTGTTGTTGTAGATATTGTGGTCCGGCCTTGCTTGTATGATGCACCAGTGTGTACCCATGTGCTGGCACAGCTGGATGGCTGTGAATGAAGTGGGTTACTCATCTTACACTGGCACTGTATTAAGTTTTACTAGAAGCTGTTTCTGCAGCGTGCCAGCCTGTGCCACCCCTCCTGCCTCTCCTCCTGAGCTCCCTGTGATGAAGGTCACCACTGCCTCCTGTACGGTGCTGACGATTTCTTCATCTGCGGCTGAGGATGAGATGTGACAGCTCTCTGCTGCTTGTCATTATGTCAGTGACTTCCATGCTGACCCCCCTCGCCCCTTCTACATTGGCTCCTTGTAAATTAAGGGAAGAAATGTGAAGGTTGCAAGAAAATGCAGAGAGAAACATAAGATGCGAGTGCTGCAGCGCTGCAGACTGGAAAGTGCTGCTGCCTCCAGCTGAGGACTGGGCAGGTGTGAGGAGGAATGCCAGGAATGTGTGCCGGAAACCCAGGATATGCTACCAATTGCTCAGGGCATACCCATGCCAAGGCTTTGTATGTTATGTTATTATGGGATTTATGCACAGGGATGTGTACAGATGTAGCAGTGCTGCTTGTGCTCATATATGTCTATAGAACTTAGCACTGCTACATCTGGCTTGATTTCTGAAGGTCATGTTCTCCTTTTGGGAGTTTTAGGGTTAATCATGGATTAGTAAGGAGTCTTTCTTTAACAAAACTCCAGCGCCCTCCTCTGTTACGTCTAGTTCCTCCCTTTCTGTGTGGCACGTTGCCAGTTGTTCACATTGATAAAGACTGTAATGTAACAGATTAATGGGATTGTTATAACGGTGTGTTATATCGCTCCTGGTGACTACCTCCGGCCTTATTATTGATCCATGATATGTTTTGCATGTATAGAGGTTACTTTATCTTTGCCTGCAGAATTTCATTGGACCTGTAGTAGCTCCTTGTGCCACCTTACAGGACCCCTGACCTATTCATGTGACTGCATTGCACTCATGGGGTAATAAAGCTCCTTTGGACGCTCTGTAACTGGCCTTAAAGGTGACCTTTAACCATCTCCACCTATTTGCTTTCTTTAATATGTTTCACTCCATTGATTCTCACACAGTTGGATTTTTTTCTCTAGACCCCATTGTACCTGGTTGATTATTTTGCCTCTTAATATGTCAATAAGACAGTCTACTGTCATGTGGGTGGGGTTTGAGGTTATCTACTCCAGGTAAGCACCACCTACCTGACATAGAGCTTATTAAGACTATTGGTTCCCAAAACAAATGCCTTGGATTGCTCCACAACCAATAGAGGGATAGAGAAATTCCAACGAGTAAAGGATGCAAAGAATTTGAGTTGAAAGAGGTGATGGGAGCAGTGGATAACTAGGTGACTCCATAATTATGTTTCCACTTTTGCACCCATATACTTTATTAAAGGGATTGTCCAGCGACATCAAGTTTCCTCCTAGGCAATTACTTGCAGATGGGTGGGGGTCCCAGAAGTGGGACCTACATGGATCAAGAGAAAAGAGGCCAGTTCTACCCCCAAATGAGCATTCGTCTGCTGCTCTATCATCTGTTTGACATTGATGGAGATTTTGAGCACTACTTCCATCAGTTCCATAGTGAATGTAGTGGCAGCACACATGTCCAACCAGCAGCACCATCAATTTGGGGTACAATGAACCCCCATGATCCATGGGCCCCAACAATCACCAAGTTATCCCGAAATCTGTGAACTTGATCTTGGTTCGCAAAGGAGTCAACTTTTTAAGATGAATGGACACAGAAATACTACATTATATAGAATTAGATCATCCATTCACTTGTTTGGAAAAGCTGGGTGACAATCGTATTATGGTTTGGCGCACTTCATATAAGAAGTTCTGGTCTGGATGTACGTTTACTACACTTGATACAGGGAGGTGTCTGAGTACAGGAGACGTCTGCTTACATTGCTGGGTGTGTCGCTTACTCCGACATTGACCCAGCAGGAGCCGGAGGCCCTGGCACATTTACACATGTGAATGTACACAGCTGCCTTTTACAGCCGGCGGTGAAATAAGAGCAGGGAAGTGTAGAGAATAAGAAGCCGCTGAACACTCTGCTCCGTATTGTCCTGTAGTCACTGCTGGAATACTGCAGGCTTAATATAACAAGGTCATAACAATGGATATATGGCGGCTGTTGTCACTTGGGGGTCTAAGAGACCCTCATCCTGGTTGCAGATAGTTGTGAAAGTTTTGTATGTTACTTTGAGTAAATTTCCAGACGATGCAGAGCTGGAGGGGCAGCACGTTATAGCAGTGGTTTCTGCCCTGTGACAGGGCAACTGCAGCTCAGGACCTTGAGTCAAAGGTCCCCCTCTCTCCAAACCTATATCATGTTGGGGACATCCCTGTTCGAATGTATTCTATATGTCTGATATGGATTTTGGCACTAAATGTCTGCCCTTTTTTTTTTTTGTAACTTGTTATGCTTTACCCCTTAGGCTCTTTATGGTCTCCAGTGATTCATTGTAATGGTGTCGGGGCCACGTGTGGCTTTATTCCTATAGTTAATGTGGCAGGCGTCACAGAGATATTAGAATTTACCAGAGATCTTTGGTGCCTTAGTGTGGGGCAGGAGAGCCCATTCCAGATCTCAGCAGTACAGGAATTTTGAGACAATTTGGGTGCATTCTCCCGCTAAGGTGCACTCAATGCTGTATCCTGTTATATAGGTGGGAGATGAATATCTAATATAATGAACAATGTGATGACAAATGAAATGATGACTTTGTGGTTACTTGTGTTCTTCTACACTAAATTGTATTTAATTTGTTGCTGAAAACAAAACATGTGCTTTTCTTCTATCTGTTTGTCTTGTATGGGGCTGTTTGGAGTTGTTGCTTTTTCTGTATTATTATTATTAATAATAATAATCTTTATTTTTACAGCACCATCATATTCCGTGGCGCCTACAACTCATAGGGGACTTATACTAATAAAATACTACATTACAAAGTGCAAATAGTCATGTATTTAGGTTTTGCTATTACAAAAAATAAATAAATATCCTGTTGATATATTATTACCTATTATGCTAAATAAACTCCAAAAAAATCTATATCAGTCAACCAAAGTCAAATATCTTGTAGGAAAATTCTGGAACAATAGTATTGATAGATCTGTATCTGATCGATGGGCTCCTACACACTCACCATTTATCTGATTGCAGTGTTCATGTGATGTGTAGTTGGGTTCCAACTTTGTCTGGGGACGGACTCCACCCATAAAAGTTATATGACGCAAGGAGTCCCTGTGCCTTTACTATTCCCGCATAGATGCAAGGACTCCTTGCTCGATATATAACTTTTATGTTTGCAGTACGTTATTCAATCTGTGACATGGGGCCACCATACATTTGTGTGAATAGACCCAAAGGTAGTCCTACAAGTAAGAGACATATATACACTATGCCATCTTTTATTTATGAGCATTTTATGGGATTGGTCAATACTATTGATACATTGCTCTATATTCTGATTGAATTAAGTGCGTTATGATCTCTATGACTGTGTCCTGTAGACTGCACCTCCCGGGGCTTCAGAAATTCTGCCGACCCGCATGTTTGAATCGAGCCGTGTGCACGATGCTTGTAGCTGAACTGACAAATCTGTCTCCGAGGGATTAGACCGGATCACGTTCTGCTTTATACTTTGGGAAGATTTAAGCCCCGGCTCTGTTAATTCAGCACTCGCTTTCTCCACCTCTGACCACTGCGGAAAGTCTCCTGCCTTGGATTGATGCAGACGAATGATTTCACCATTGTTCAGCTATTCTTCCCCCAAAACCTCCCATACAAATTTAGCACTTTTTGTCTATCAGCAAATTGTGGTCACATTTGTCATACAGAAAGTGATAAAAGATTGGATGATTTTTTTTTCTTTTTCCTACCATGGATTTGCTGGACCGGTCCACAAAAGTCAACCAAGTTTAGAATCTGTTGGTGGTCCTTAAAGAGAATCCTGCATCTCCTCTCCATCCTATCTCTGTACGGAGCTGTATTGTGAAGTGACCTGGGTGACATCATCGCAGGTCCTTTAGCTTTTTAGCATTAGAAAACTGTACACCAAGCATATATCTTATGAAATCACAGCATATCGTATCACATAAAATCACAGCAGCCTGCATGGAAAGAAGAAGTCCATGGAGGCTGCTGCGATTGTCTTATATGGTCAGATATGTACATGGGGTACAGTTTGCTAATGTTAAGTAGCTAATGGACCTGTGATGATGTCACCCTGGTCATATGACATTAGGCCACGCCCCTCGACTCACTCCAAAGATGCAAGTTTAGAACTTTGATTTTATGAGGTTTGGAGGAATACTGGCGTTGGCTAAAAGAATGTGGTCAGATAGTTACTAGGGCTCTATAGGAAATTGTGGTGACATTTTCCCTTTAAGGTAGAACTCTAGACTTCTATCTGATACTTGATAGAGCTCTTTATACCAAATCTATGCCATTCGGGTGCGGGAACCTTCAAAATATTGGGTTTGGAATGGTAAGATCTGGTAATGCTTTGTATTGGTGGTCACGCCCCCGTGACGGATCTGACCATTGTGTTGCAGTCCTTCTGATTGAGTTCTGACCAGGTGTAATCAGCTCCTGATGAATAACAGCCACGTTAAAATAATCTCCAAAAATAAAACGCTTTCCATATACAGAAAGGCCAATTCCTGTTGAATCCATCAAAAGCGCAAATGATCTTTGATGTGTTTTCATTCCATGTTCTCTGTGCAGATTGTACTTCATGCCTGGTTAGATTTGGACATAAGACTCAGATCTATTGTGGATTCTCCCGCCCCCTCGTGCAGGATGGCAGTGTTTTTTTTTTAATTTTTTTTTTTAGTAGAAAAAATGTCTACTTTTGTAACTAGGTTAACGGAATTATCTGTAAATTGTGTGTATTTGACTATACATTGTAATTTTCTCCAGCTCTGTGCATGAATATACAAAGCTTGGTCACAGTGCGAGCAGCTGTACGGGTTCTTACTTGTGTTCTGAAGGTTCTGTTCACCCTTTCGTTATTAAAAAGCGGGGAAAAATAGTGCAGTATTCTGTGTCTTTGTACGTAAGTACGTAAGTAAATGGGTAGCGCCAGGTGAATAGAAGATCTTCCGTTCGCCTTCCATTTTTTAGTTTCCATTAAACTTTCCTACAATGGAAAGCCACAAAACAGGTGTGACCTGAGCCTGAGAAGCCAGCAGACTCTGGTCACCTCCATCCAAGTGTTAGGGTGATGCCACACATGGCGTTCTGTTTTTCAGATGCACTTCTTAAAGAGGACCTGTCATCCAAAATTTCGGCACTAGGAGCTGCTCACTAAAGTAAGCAGCTCCTAGTGCTTGATCAAACGCCGCAGTGTTAGAGTGATAGCGTTACCGGAGGTTTCCGGTAACGCTATCTAACACTGCGGTGGGGTACAGTGTAATTGTCGGCCAGCTCACAAAGCTGTCTGACGTATTTATGAGGGGGCGTGGCTAGGGGCGGTAACTGCCCCCTCATGAATATGTTGGACTGCTTTGCGAGTGGTCCGAGGATTACATTGTAACCACCGCAGTGTTAGCGCTACCGGAGGTTTCCGGTAACGCTATCCTTCTAACACTGCAGCGATTGTTCAAGCACTAGGAGCTGCTTACTTTAGTAAGCAGCTCCTAGTGCCGAACTTTTGGGTGACAGGTCCTCTTTAAGAAGTGTCTCTATTTTTACTCCACTCCTGGTTTATGCATCAAAAACTGCATCTGAAAAACTTAACGTATGGATGCACCCTAAAGGGACTTTTTACCACCTTTACCAATCTCAACTTATAAGTGAGACAACAGTTATTTCTTTATTCTCCACCGTTGCAGAGTAATCGCTTTTCATTATTTTTGGACCTCCTTTGTCAGATGGGTGGAGCCAAGGTGTCTGCTCCTCCCATGCGCCAGCCTTGCATTTGTAAACGCCGTGCTTTTGGTGTACATGTGACTGCACCCTCATAGTGCAGCAGTATTTTTGTATATGCAGTGTCCTTCATCAGACTATGATAGAAACTGCTGCAGGATAAAGCTCTGTAATTGCCGCCTCTCTCTGCAGAACTGGATCTATGACCGTGATTACAGGGAAAGATGGATTAAGCTATAAGTGACATTCCGATGCTCCATGTGATAAGGCCTGGGTGGAAGTACCTAGCGGCAGAATGCATGATGGGCGAGGAACAAAACCATATAATCAGAGTTGATTGCAGATTGTAGTGAATATGAAGCAGCCCTCGAGCTGCATCCACAGAATGTATTTATTGTGATTAACCGCTTAAAGGGACTGTCCACTTTCAGCCAAAAACTTTATATAGTTTGTGTAATGAATAGTTATGCCGTTTTCCAATATACTTTCTATGTCTATTCCTCATAGTTTTCAAGATCTCTGCTTGCTGTCATTCTACAGGAAGCTTAATTTTTCCTTGGTCATGTGATGTCGCACAGGCGCACTGCTATATCACAGAAAGTAAACAGATCTGTGTTATAATGAACCGTGCACCATCCACTTGTTTTTATTGGAGAACTTGTGGTCTAATAAAGAAGAAATTATTTCATCTCCAATCCCGAGTGATCATTGGATTGTGCTGGACAAATTCTTGAAGTTTTGGCATTTCTACCTGTAGGCTGCGGTGTGTCCGTGGATGCGATACCATCATGAGACTGTGAGCATGTTGGATTTTGGTGAGCTGAACTACATCTCATTTTTTGGATATATTTAAACAATGAAGCGTCCTATATAATGAGATCTAAAAAATGGGAAGGATTTGGGGAGGGATTTATACAGAAAGTATTTGTATAACTTTTGTTTACACAAACCATATCAATTATTTTCGGAAACTGGACAACCCCTTTAAATTCCTTAAGTTATGCAGCGTACGGTGCCTTTTAGGGCTACAGAACAGTGATCTGTTTGCTATTGTTTTTATATAGTTTGTTTGAGCTCTTGGCTCCATGAATTCTCCTCCAGATAGAAACCTGGAAAGGTTCAGATTTATCCACATGTAGTTCTGGGTTCATTATGTGTTTATCCGCTGAGTTTTGCGAGCCTAACTCTGGCACAATAGACCTGAATTTTTTTTTTCTTTTTCATAATATGCATTTATTTAACCATTTGCATTTCAGCATTTGCTGTGATGGATCCTCCCCCCGTCCCCTTACTTAGTTAGTCTGGCAGCTATAATACCTGTAGTCATTTTGCATTGTGCCTGGCTGCTTATTAGGAGGCGGTGATGAGATACAGTCGTGTGTACTTTTAATAATCATTGCCGTCTGTGTTTTTTTTTTTTTTTTTTCCCTTTAATTTTTTTATAAATTTTTTTTCTATTTTTTTGATGAACTATATGTACAAATGACTATTTTGTAAGCTGCAGATGAGCAATACTGAACATAGTCATATATTCTTGCAAAACTACAATATTTTTTCACCTTGTAAGGCACGATGGCATCTGTAGTACTGGTAGGAGAACACAGCGGAAATGGATTTCTGTACATTGCGCTTAAACCCTTTAGGTGGACTCAAGGTTTGTCATCCCCCTATCCTGTGGACAATCTTATCAGCAGGGGGTCCGACTGCTGGAAACCTACCAATAACAAGAAAGGACACCCACCATTCATGAGAAAGGGGGTCCTGTTCTCAACCGTTAAAAGTAATAATAATAATTTCTTTATATAGCGCACACAGATTCCGGAGCGCTGCACAGACCTTGCCACATCAGTCCTTGTCCCCAATGGGGCTCACAATCTAATCAACCTACCAGTATGTTTTGGAGTGTGGGAGGAAACCGGAAGACCCGGAGATAACCCACACAAACACGGAGAGAACATACAAACTCTTTGCAGATGTTGAAAGAAATGACAAGTTAAGCGTCTCTCCTGACGCACCAATCAATACTATGGATGTGCCATAAATTGTTGAGCAGAGCGCTGAGATATCTCCAGGAGTCTCGTAGACAGTGTTTGAGAGTGCAGTAGGTACCCGAGTGCTGTGCTTGGCAATTTCTGCCACTCTCATTCTGTTGAATGGATCAATTATTGAGAAGAGGGCTCTCATTAGTAGTCTGTGGGGTACATCCCCATTATAGGTGGGGGTCCCAGCAGTTGGACTCCCGCTGATCAGATTATTCTCCCCCGTCCAATATGTAGGGTACAGGGACAACCCCTATAACCTCTAGTAGTATTTCATTCCCCCCTAAAAAATTGGCCTTGCATCATGTGTACTACCTTCAAGAAGACCACGGCTAATGTTTTCCATCCTGAGATCCTGTTTCTAGAAGTCCACAGTCGTCCGTTAAGAACAATAGCATAAAAACACGTACAGATGGAAAATTGTCCACCTTGTCTTGTGTGCTGGCTAAGGCTACATTTACACAGAACGTGTGCCCGCCGTACCGTAGCACAGCCGGCACGCCTTGGCCCATTGCCGGCCTATGGGGGACGTAGATACGTCCCCCAACGGCCGTGTGAATGAATCCTAAAGCCTAAGACATACAGATATTTTATTAGGCAAAACTCAACTTTAATCGTTTAGGCACCCTACTGGTGACCATACACCCTAGGGCTGTCTCAGACAACCGTGGTTGCTCCATGATGGGACCATGCAGTGTACTGTTTCACAGACTGATGCGCTGAGTCCAGTTCCTCGCATTGTGGTCAAAGTGATATGATGCTAGGAGTCCCTGCTTCCCAGACTCATGGATTCATGGACCGACCACGGGTGTCTGAAATGTCCTTTCTCATTTTTTTTTTTTTTTTTTGCATATTCGTGGTTGCAACAGAATTCTGACGGATACTAGTTCTACCTCTGACAAATGCTCCTGATGACGCAGTGTTTACATGCCCATCTTTCTCGTCTTGAGCCCCTTCTACCTCCCACAGACTGAAGCGTATGTAGTGATGCCAAAAATTATGCAGAGTAATTGAAACCATAAAGTATTCGTGAGTCTGGCTGCTCCCTTACCATGGAGTTCATGATGGGAGCATTAAAAGAACCTCATTTATTCCGTTTTCCAGTATATTGCTGTTGCCATCTGAGGAATCCCATTTCCCTGCATCGGGACAAGTTGATGTTTGCAATAAACGTAAATGGAATGTGTTGTAGGAAATCACATGATGGCGGCGTGTATGAATAATGGCGCTGACTGATGGGGGGGGGGGGGGGCGATGACGACTCCTGAATATGATCCGCTTGGGGTTGGCCTTTAAATGTTGACATAAATCGCTTTGCCATTTAGTGGGATAAAGTTTTTTTCTCTCTTCCCTGAGTCGCCTGGCGTTTGACAGGTGCGATACCCACTGGTGTTATCAGTAGAAGATCCCTTCAAGTGTCTTGTTTGTGTGACTGAAGATTACAGCCAGTCTCCGAAAATTTTACTTAATGAGCGTGCAGAGAAATCTGGTCAAAGTGTTACCTGTCAGACAGATCTGACAACTGCGGCTTCACGAGAAAAGCTGAAATAAAGCCTAATTACAGTTTACAGTCATTAAATGATATTTTGCTGTTACTTTTCTCTTCATTTCGCTGAGGGTGAACATATCACTAAATCATTGCATTTGTTCTTTCCATCCCTTTTAGCTTCTCGACTGTCTTACCAGTATTTAAAGGGATACTCCACGCCGTAAAAAAATTGTTATTGTTATTAAGTTGCATATTGTAAAGGTTCAGTTCCCTCTTCTATTGTTTTATGTTACTTCTCTATTGCTCCATTGCTTTTTTGTTTCATGGGATTCTACCATCCCACCCAAGCATTATAATGTCTTTACCGCATGTCAATATCTGCAAAGAGTTTGTATGTTCTCTCCGTGTTTGTGTAGGTTTCCTCCGGGTCTGCCGTTTTCCTCCCACACTCCAAAACATACTGGTAGGTTAATTAGATTGTGAGCCCCATGGGGACAGGGACTGATTTGGAAAGCTCTGTGCAGCGCTGTGTAATCTGTGTGCGCTATATAAATAAAGAATTGTTATTATTGCAAATTTATTTAGGAAGTTTCTCCAATGAAACCTGATTGGAACAGACCTTTTTGGTACAAATGTCATTTTCCTGTTTGAATACACCGTAAAGGTATAAATCACTTGCAGGAATAAAAATTTATTTAAACAATTTTTACAACTTGTAATTTTGGTCTCTATGCCGGGGCAGACCGGTTTGCTACTATGTTACCTGCTACGGGTAACTTCTTCTTTAGAATAAATCACTTGGGTTAAGCTGGCCTCTAGCCCCCCACACCTTCCTGCAGAGTATCTCACCTGTGATCTCGCCCCACCCGCTGACTGCTGCCTCCAGCCTCTTTGCCCAAGGCGCAGTTCATATGCCTCTCGATAAATATTTAGTACACACCCAGAATTTCAAAGGAGCCCAGGCTTTTGTTCCTCGGAAGTCTTGAGGAGTCTGTGTTTACACTTTGCTTCTTTTCGTTTTTATTTGTATTCGCAGCAGATACAGAGAGCAGGGCTGACAAGTACAACCCAATCGCAATGTGTGCAATGTGCTGCGGGGGGAGAACTCCGCTTCTCAAGAAGTGATCTGGGTCCCAGATTTGACTCCTGTTTCTGTTTAACATTAACAGAAATGTTTGCAGATAGAATACTGCGTCCCTGTGCCCGTAACAGTGTTCATTTCTGTACAAATCTTTGTACATACATTTTGCATCTGCACATGAGATTTTCCAAAATCTGTTCAATATCCACATTTCTTTCTGCAAAAGTTACATACAGAATTTTTATTGTTTTTTTTTTTTAAATTCAGTACTTTCAAAATAATAAATAAATAAATAAAATTTGGGTAGAACAAAGAAATAAATGTCTCCTTACTGCTTGTGATTTGTGTAGACGCCCAAAATTGTCTACACAAATCACAACTAGTAAGGAGACAGGACCAAGCTTTCTGACCCAGGGACACTCTCCTACTAAGTGTTGACACAATGGTCAATAGACACTTATTGTAAGAAGAGCGGAAAGGGAGACCCGTGCGAAGAAGAAAAGAGAAAATTGGGAGGGGGGGCAGTTTAAGAGAACACAAACACATCGGCTTCCCAATCTCATGCGGTATTTCCCACCTAAGGAAACCTTAGAACTCAATCAGAGGGGGATACAAGATTGATCAGTCATCTCCTGACTACAGGAACTGCAGGCAGAAGAAGTAGGGATATGGTGGACCTCCTCCCATCCATTCCTGGTGGCCTTAAAATCCTCTGTACTGTGAATAGGGAAGTTGGTCAATTTAATAAATTGTCAAATTATTATTATTATTTTTTAACCTTCTGTAGCAGCATCAAGGTCACTAATGTGACCACCATGACCTTGGATGAGTTCTGGTCTCTTAGGTAATGGCCGGCTATGGAGACTATCGCAATACATTTGCAGTTGCGCTATAACCCTGCTTGCTGTACAATTGGGAGGGGCTAGGTTGTATGTTGATATTGATGCAGTAGGTTTTCGCAGAATAACTGGTTTGGTTAGATAACCGTAATGATGTGGTTGTTATTGTTAGTATTCCACACTTATTGTAGACTAAACAGGCACAGGATGCAGTCTTATCAGCCATGAGGACTGAAAACACTGGAAGACGCGCTGAGATTAGTTTATGCCAGGTTAGTAGTTTATCACTTCTTCTGCAGACTCTGCTCTCATGTGTAGACATGTGGTTTTGCATAGATATTATGGACTATTAGATGCTACATTTCCAGCAAATTCATTATATGTATCTTTCTTGTGCCAGGAGATAAACCATTGGCAGAAGTTTCTGGCAGCACCCAGGCTCCATCTCCCAATCGTCCAAAAGTATATATCTATTTTTTTTTTGTAACTGTGATTAATTTTTAAGTCTATGAACATTAAATGTGCAAAGTTGGTCCACCTCCTGAGAAGACAAGGCCAGTCATAACCCCAGTGTAGGAAATGCTGCTTTTTAGAATCAATGGTTCTTGGACTTTGTTTCCAAATCGGAAAAACCTGGAGTTTGGATGTGTGGTCTCGATAATCTGTCCAGAGATCTGTGGTGCCTCAGTTTTGGATGCAAAATCCCAATGGCCTTTTGTGTCTATGACTTGGCCAATATGGATCTCGTAAGCCACTCTACCTCCTGCCGACTGTTTCCACTGCAGAGTGCCTGTGATCCAGCCGGGTACTCGCAGGGCCGGTGCTGAGATCTCGGGCACATTGCACATACTGTACTCATTGGGGCGTTACGTGTGAGCCAGAACTCCAACAATTTGATGAGGGACGAATGGAGGTGGCAAGTAGGCCGTAGAAATGGCTGGGTTGTTTAACTGCAAGATCGAGCTACTCCACCTCCTTGACTGCATCTTGGGCAAGAAGAAATTAAGCGATGTCGCCCACATATGAAAACATGTTCTGAGGTCTTCCAACCTGTTGGACAACCTGGATTTGGAGGAGTACACATGGTGACAGGTTCCCTTGACAGAATAAGGGTGGTGAACTGTCCACTAGTCTTGGGGAACATGCCCTCAAGGTTGTAAATGGGTTAAACTAAATACCTCCCCTAGGCCCTAAGACGGCGATGGCGAACCTTTTAGGGACCAAGTGCCGAAAATACAAGCAAAAGCCATATATTTTTCACAAAGGCCAATTTAAAGTAACAGGCCCCGAGGACACCAATACAGGAGAAAAATGGAGAAATTTGTTTAATTATTATTGTAGTTTCTCTCTAAAGTCCCCTTAATAGGATGGATCGCAGGTCTGGAGAAGGGGCCACAATGATAATCAAGCTCTGTCCACACCTCCTTGATTCAGGTCTTGAGTCCTGAATGGTGACCTTTGTGCTGGGTGATGGCCTGGGTGCCCAGAGAGAGGGCTCTGAGTGCCACCTCTGGCACCCGTGCCATAGGTTCGCCACCACTGGCCTAAGAGATACCATCGTTTCATGATTTCATTTCTGCATATTTTAGTTCAAAAAGTTTTTTTTCTCTGTGTTCTTTTTGATTGTGGTTTATATAGAACAAGGAGCACTCTCGACCTGGCACCCAGTAGCTGAACCACCATTTTTTTTCTTCTTCCACAGATTTTGTGCCAAGTATATAATACATGTCATTATCTACAACCTTCAAAAACCAAAATAGTCTTGGCGCTTTCAGCAGAGAATTGTTATAACCCCCTCCACCTCCCCCCACCAATCCTCAAAGTTTTGGCTTTAGTCATGCTGTTTATTGTTAGTTTGTAATTTATGGCCTCAATTTGGGAAAAAATGCAACTTGTTGGCTTCCTAGAGGCGACCAAAATACCGCAGGATGATCTCATAGCCTTCTTTTGTCTTGATTTATGTTTATATTAATTACTTGTAGCTCTACTTTTGGGTACTGGCTTTCCCTTCATGGGAAATCTTGGCCCAGAACGGAGTTGTACGACTTGTGATAAAGGGAGGTATACAATGGGATCAGCATTGGGCGTATTAGTGTTCTACTCTACTCCTCAGCATCGTAGATGTGCATGTTTGGTACATGATGGACATCTTCATAATTATTTTTGGCATCTCAAGCATGTTTTAGACATGTTATTTGACATTTGTGTTCCTAGGAGACCCTAATATTCCAGACTTCCAGAATAGTATGCGCTAGTACATCACACGTCGTTAAGGGGTCAACAGGGGTGTTCTAGCTCACAAAGCTGTTATTACTTGTGGGCAATTTGGGAGCTGGTAGACCCCTTTTAAAGAAGACCGGTCAGCTCCTTGTTGGTTCAGAACTCAGAAACCCTGTAATAATTGCAATTGCCAACAAACCACCGGCAGTTGCGATTATTTCCCCCTTCACGGCATCTTCATGACAAGTGGGTGTGAAGGTGGGCGTGGCCGGCAGAGAAGTGGGCCGGCACTGGGCTTGTATGCTGCATGCACTCACTACTAAATAAATGTGCATTGTTCTACCTAGCATACAAATATATTCTGTGCAGCCAGCGGCCGAATACATCTAAAGGCTGGAGTCTCTTGATGCATCCGGCAGAGGGGCAGGGACTTTTTCATACACTGGTGCACGAACTGCGTATGATAAACTGAAAGCAGTTCAGGCTAAAACGTGATCTACTTTTCAACTAAATGGGAATATGTCTCATAGAGCTGAATGTGTGTTCTCAAAAAATATTCTTGCCAACGTTTTTTGGTGTTCCAAATACAGCGAGGGGAGTGAGCCGCTGCCTGATGGTTCTACTTGTGGCGTAAATGAAATCTTACATTTGCTTTTATGCCTTATGAACTAAACATACCTTGAGAATGCTTTGACTACACTAAAGCTCAGTTTAATCCCTAAGCTGAGTGATTTTGCTGAAAAACTGTGATAAGGAGGCTCTGTCGCTCCTATTGCTCCTATTGAATTTTATCATTGTTTATTGAGCAACACTAGTAGGATTTGGGATTAAACAAGATGTGTTTCTGCATCAGAGTAGCTACAGCATTCTCAATGTATGTTTGGTTCACTGGAAATATTGGTTTCAACCAACATAGCCATATATCTGTATAGCCAGCATTAGCTTGTCAGATTAGGAAGTTCTGCCTCCCCATCTCTGTTATAATGCAGGCACTAATAGTACTGTTTGCTTCTCTCCAAAGCCTTTCATCCATTTGTTCATCATTCCGCAATTGATTTTCAGGTCCCAGATATCAACATTTGAAACTTTTTTTTTTTTCTCCATAGAAAGTGAATTTTCCTATAAAAAGGAGGTATTCAACAGCAGAATTTCCCTACATTGAGCAGAAACATTTCCTTAACAGCTTCACATTTTTATGTTTTATAATAAATGATACGGCAGCAAAAGCAGAGATTAAAACATGCCGGCGGTTTCTCTACGCGTCGCGCTTTGTGGCATTAACCTTAAAGACTCTTGCGTTATCTAAAGCTTCTCTATACGCCGCACAATCGTGATATATTAAACTGTCTTCGAAAAGACGCACCATAGACTTCCCAAGGACGTATAAAGTAGTATATTTATATAAAATACGTTATACTTGGCTCGGAATACAGACGAATGCACAAAAGTGGTGACTATTCTGTAAACAGAACGCCACAAGTCGTGATCGCCAGCCAAGCGCTGGAAACCATTGTGCGCTGGCGTCCCACTGATGCTATTCCTGGCGGAGCGGAGCCAACTCTGTTTTATCTGGAAATACAAACCGTTTACAAGAGGCCGATGTTTACTTGTAGTTTTTCTCTCGCCTGAAGGTGTTTTTTTTTTCATACGAGTTAAGGAATATTCTCCCGGCACGGATCCTTTCATGCCTGGAAGATCAACCGCAGGCGGAATGCGGAGAAAGATACCTTTTTAGGTTCCGTCCGTGTCTTTATAAATACACGGAGCACGTTGGAGGCTGCTGGGAGACTCCCTTCTAATCTCATAGGGACCTAGGCAGACGGGATTTTGAGAACTGTGCCGAATTGGATAAGGTCTGGGAAAGAGCCGGGTTTCACGGTCACTTTCCATCAGGAGAATGTTCTCCCGTACAGCGTCCCACTATTGATCCCCCACATAATGTATTGTCCAATAATTGACTCTCTTTCAGGATAATGATACGGTACAGTCTTTATATTTCCATAATCTACGTTCATCTGCAATGTACAAGCTCTATTATAAGCCTTGATTTGGCAGCGAGTATTACTTATGGTGTTTTTTTTTTTTTTTTTTTTTCTAATTCAGCAGCAATTTATATTCTTTTTGTCTCTTTTATTTCTTGTACTGTGCAGGGGAAATTGGATTGTCTTCAATAGACTCGGATAAAAGCAGCCCTCAAGATACCGGAGTCTTGTAAATACAGGCCTGCTCGCAGCTGTAGGGGTTCACTCCTTCGATGTGGTTGGCTTTGTTGTAGGAATTTCATATGCGAGGTTAGAATCCCGCTCTCTAATTTAAGGCCCACATTTCGCCAAAGTACTGTGGCTTTAGACGGCCATTAACTTTAATAATGGTGGGTCTTGCTTAGCAGCCAAGTAGGGTATATCAGATTTCTGTTTATAGGATAAAAGGGTCACTTTAATTGACTTTTTTTTTTTAAGTATACTTTTTATTGTCCATTTTTCCAATTAATAAAATTTCTGGTTGTGCAGTGCTACATTATTGAAACGCTTGGCTTATATTAATAAGTGAGCTGGTATTGTGTATAAAAGTCCTGGAGATGGTAGCTTTTTTTACCGATTTTACTTTAAAAGCAGTCCTTCCATATGCAATGCTGCAGGCAGTGTTAGTATTGTCCCTGGAGGTTTGTGTAAGCATAACCTTTGTGTGTGGTTTAATAGCAGCAGAACTGTGAAATACATTTCTATTCCAGGATTATACAGGGACTGCTACACTGGGGGACAGTGCTCTCACTGCTGTGCTGTTAGCTCTCTGCATTGAGCTGCTTTACAGTCCCTCCCCTATGCTCTGAGTGAGCGCTGTAGTTTTGTACCAAGTGTCTGTTACAACTTTTACTCAGAGCAGGGGCTGTGAAGTGGGAGATGTCTTAATGTCTCAGACAATAGACCAGTATAGGATTAGTCGGTTCACTGTGTTTGATGCCGGATGATAAACTAGTGCAGTAGAAGACAGGTGGGTCCTATTTTGCACCTCTTTTTAGTTGGTCTAGTTTGCTGTGCCACAAATTTTCCGCTGCATGAGCTATTTTCTGTGCCACCAACCTCCCTTGTCATAGAGGACACACCCTATTTCAGACGAGTCAGAAAACTGCCTAAAAATGGTCTAAAACCTTGAGTGAATGTGGCTCGGGGCATTTCCGTTGCCAATCAGTCTGTGGAAAAGATGCAATTATACATTAGGATCTATTGCTAAGAACTGCTTAGGTTTTTAAATTTTATTTTAAAGTATAATTTTCGTAGTAATCAGCGTAAAAATCTTGATATTGTGGCTACTCTAGGTCTGAGTGGTTCAGTGCTTTATTCTTGACCTCTTGGCTCTAATATAGTTGTTTCTTCAGCTCTGTCTAAAAGTATAAGTGTGATGGTCTATAGCAGTGGTGGCGAACCTATGGCACTGGTGCCAGAGGTGGCACTCAGAGCCCTTTCTATGGGCACTCAGGCCATCACCAGAGATGACTCCAGGTATCTTCCTGCAGTCCCAGACAGCCCAGGACTTGCTGTACACAGAGGTATTTTAAAGTGACAGCTCTACCTGGGACTATTTTCTGCTTTATTGGTGTCATCAGGTGCTGGTATCAATGTAAACTGTGACAGAGAAGGAAGTATAAATCACAAATTAAATTTCTGTGTTGGCACTTTGCGATAAATAAGCGGGTCTTTGTTGTAGTTTGGGCACTCGGCCTCTAAAAGGTTTGCCATCGCTGGTCTACAGAGTTCCTTGACAATTTCACGACAGACCCAACTTTGCCCCGTAGTAAAATATCATGATTTCAATGGAGCCCTAACCCAAATCCTAAACTGAAGACTTTACAAGCTGGTTAAATTCCAGTGGAGAACTCATTAGAAAATAATCCAATAATTTGGGCAGTAACATGTTGGGTCCGGTCTCCGGTAGGACACTTATCTGTTGGCTTCCATCAGTGATAATAAGACTCTATATATAATGTAGACCGACCGAAAACCTGTGGCCCAAGAGCTGTTTATCTCCCACAAACTTGCTCTGGGCATGCGCCAGATGTAATATACCAAACATAGAATCTCTGAACTCTGCAGGAAAGTTCAGTTCAGAGATTTAAGGTTCAGTCCACTAAATCCCCCACACACACAAGGATCACTTTGTAACCTCCAAAGTCACAAAATAATAAAGCCAAAAAGCTAAGAGTTGGCAGAAGCTTTTTGTGCACAGCAATGACTTGGCTGTTATGACTACACACGTCTCTTAATTGGTTATTAGCCCGTTCATTAATTAAACACCTCATGTTTTCCTTTTTGACTCCTACTTATCAGAACTTCATGTAATGATAGGTGTCAGAGGAGCACCCACGGGGCTGCACCCATGACTGCGGCAGAGCTGAAACGCGTCCAGTACGTCTGTCTGTGTGGGATGACGATTTCCTAATATCTCCTCTGCAGATCCTATTTATTATAACTGTCCGCAGTCATTACTTCTCCTCGATTCTCTATGGTCTTGCCAAGGATATCACGGCACTAAGTAACCGCGCTCATCAGTGTCAGCCGTGTTCATTAAAAGTTTAAAGATCTGACGTGACGCAGAGTTTTCTGAAACTACTTGTTTAATTGCATGAGGCTGCAATACAAGGACACGACCTGGAGGCTGATCAAACAAGAACCATTTGTGTCCTAAATTATTCCCCACTGGATCTGGATGGCAAGATGATGGCTGCGTGCAGAATGACGATTCTGCTGCCTTCAGCAGATGAATCAAAGTAAAGCTGGACTTACCTGATACACCTGTATCACCCAAATCATCTATTATCAATGGGTCCGGCTCTCCATCAAACATCCCTGATACACCATCTGCTGGCCTCCAGACTCATCTCAATGGTTGGCAATGGGAGGTTGATATGGATCAGGCTGGTGGATGACATCTGTATTTTAAGCATATGGCTACACCTTCTCCCTGGTGTTGCGTCTACCGATGGGTCGTCATGTGATAACAGGAGTCCTTGTATCCCCATGATAATAGTTTGCCGTGGGGAACGCACATGAATGCATTATCATGTATTAAAACGAAGCGTGGGCTCCTGTCCCCAGAGCAGTGTCCCTGATTTGCTGCACAAAAAGTGTTGTGGTTCATAATGACATGCGGCATGGACAGTCCTCTGAAGAACCCATTTTTTCTTTTATGTAATAACATAACACCCTGTGATTATACCCTCAGCCTACTGCTACACCATGTATTTCTGGATGTTTGCTTTTCGTTTTCTATAAAGCCTCATGAGGAGGTATTTGTAGGTTAGCAGCTTATTTTCGCAGTCACAAGACCTGAAACCTCTGCCCTCCACTAAGCGCTGATAATCCTTCAGTGAGGCTTTCCAGGCTGGTTTTACTGCATCCAAAACATGGACTCCCTCCCCCGGCTATTTTAGGCTGTGTAGGGTTTGGTGAACATTTTGTGCATTCCCCCATCTTTGAATGGGTCCGGTGGATTGCTGAGCCACAATGTAGATAAGTCTGTAGGTGGAATATAGTTTTAAAAAAACAAAAGCAAACCCAAAATGACTACGCATTTTACTCTGCGGTCCCAACACATAATGACTCTCCCAATTGGAGACCTCAATGCTCACATGTCCTGTGTGCCGAGGCCACCAACTAGTCCACAGTGAACATGATGTCTGATGACATTAAACTGAGGGACCTCTTTAGAGTATAATATGGTCATTGTGTTCTTCTTAACTTGCAGGTGATATCAGGACCACATTGTAATTAGTGTTTGGTCGTGGTTGCACCAATAAGTATCTTGGCTTAAGCTAGAAAGATTGCAAGAGATAAGAGCCAAGCCTTAGCCACTACATATCTTGGCCATGAGTAGACCAGGTATATCGGATACCGCACCTTAAGACTTTAGGGTAAATAAACAAGGATGTAAGTTTCCTCTTTGTGCGGTTTGTTGCTTGTTCTTGTGCTGCACACAATAAGACGTACTGTATAATAGCCGATCAGATATGCCACGTGAGTGTAATTATAGCCATCCTGCCACAATTTCTATCATTCCACCTTCTCACACACCTAAAAGCTAAAAATGACCATTGTATTATGGGTCTTGCAGACGAATCCGCTCATCTCTACTGGTAAAATTCCTTTGAGCCCTACCCCTTTTAAAGGCATCGGGGCACATTTTCTTACTCGTCCCGTTGCAATCCCCGAGGTGCGTTGTCCGACGAGGATTCGGAGCTGCAGCGATTCACTAAGATCATGAGCCCAATATCCTGCATGTGTCACTTCCCCAGTGAGGTCCGCTGGAGTTCACCTTCTTCTTCCCGGTGCATGTAAGTGCATGGCTTGCGACACAATTTTTAAATGTTAAATCCCACACTCAGTCCCACTCAGTTGGGTTGTCTGGCAACCACGCCCCCCGATTTATGTCGAATGAAAGTCGGCGGCAAAATCCAATCATGTGCTCCAAAAACCCCGGTTAAATCCGGCGCAAAACGGAAAAAGTCACGAAACCCGAAGAAAATGCAGTAAATGTGCCCCATTGTTTTGTGTTCAGAAGGAATTTTGGACCCAATTGAATCCCTTAAAGGAAACCTACTATGAGAAGTAGATGTGATGGTAGATTCCTCCTGCTGCCTCTGCCCTAATCCGTGATTTAATGGTCCTGGAAGCTTACTTGTTAAACTTTATTTTAGTAATATGTAAATGAACTGCAGAGGCTACTGGGGCGTGGAGTAACCTTAGCTCCCAGTGCCCGGCCAGACTGGTATACGCCCCAGGAGCCTCTGCAGTTAATTTACACATTGCTAAAATATAGTCAAGTTAGGTTCCAGGATTATAAAATTACAGATTAGAGCAGAGGCAGGCAGGAGTAAGTAGGACGGTAGATAGTAGATTCCTCATGGTAGGTTTCCTTTAAATTTCCCCCGAGGACCCCCTTGTAATACTCTTTGTAACAACCATCGGTCTAGTTGATTGTGTTCTCTATATTCTACGTGCAGATCTCCTGAGCTTATTTGACCACAGACAAGTGTTGATTTCGCCCAAATGTTTCAGAAATGTCTCCGACGCCTCCGCTGACTCTGGAAATAAAAGTATGAATTGGAACAAAGCTGTGGCGCCTGACAATGTGCTCTGGATACAGGAGGATGTGTGTAATGTCTCTCTTCTAATAATCTGATACCAGGATTGTATTGTACCCATGTAATACAGAAGAAATGATCAGCTACTTCACAATGCTTATTGTTACAGCAGCGTGCGGCGTATTATAGCAGCTTCTTCTGGCCGGGAAATTTGTTTTTGAGCATCATTTTGCAATTCATATGGTAATTTTTATATAAAAAGTTGTCTACTTTGGTAAATGTGTTCTCTAACTTATGTATTTCATCCAGTGTTTCAAAGAAGCAAAGGAAACTCTGAACAGGTCTAATCAGACTTCAAAGGGTTATACCAAGTATGATTGATTGTTATACCCTATACCCTATACCCCTGTTATACCTGTACATAGGCTATAACAATATGATCAGTAAAGGTCAGACTGCTGTGGACTCCCACCATAACGAGGTCCTATTCTCGCTAATTGATGGATCGACGGTTCGAAAATGTGTTCTCTTGCATTAATAAATACTGTGTTAGTGTTTGCCAAGCACAGCGCTCAGGTATCTCCGGCACTGCCATTCATTGTCAATGAGAGATACCGGAGTGCTGTGATAAGTAATTTCTGGCACCCCTATAGACAGTGAACGGGAGTGCTGGAGATGCCCAGTGCTGTGTGCGACAGTTTCTGTGACCCTTATAGTATTGATTGGAGCATGTGCCAATTTGTGCAGCCCCCCCCCCTCTCCCCTCCTCATGATTGTCCGGGTCTCAGCAGTCATACCCCGTCAGATCAGGTTGTTCTCTCCTGCATTGTGACTCAGTACAACCCCTTTTAATCCTTGAAAATTTCAGCTCTGAAAGCTGACATTATGGGGGACATCTATAAGCCCTTTGCCAGTTTCTGGCATAGAAATGCTGACATAATTGCAATTTCTTGCACACTGCAAGAAATTGCAGTTATATTTTCGACCACCACCACCCACGCCATGTGGGGATGGAGGGACGCGGGCAGCCACGGAGCGTTCCTGTCCCTTCCTTGCGTACTTTCTGAAAACATGTGAACTAAACTATGCCTGGTCGGGTCTGACGTACTTTTGCCAGGCGCCACAGTGGTCTGACGGATGCATCAAGAGGCTTGTGCACGAGCTGTCCGTGCTTCCCTCTGAAAACAGCGCCACGTCTGTGTGTAGGTTGTGTATGGTATTGCATCTTGGTTAAATAGAAATAACTTCAATGTGTTATCATGTATGCCATATGGCAGTGATGGCGAACCTCTGAGAGACCGAGTGCCCAAACTACAACAAAGACCCACTTATATTTCGCAAAGTGCCAGCACAGAAATGTAATTTATGATTTATACTTCCTTCTCTGTCACAGTTTTCATTGATGCCAGCACCTGAGGACACCAATAAAGCAGAAAATAGTCCCAGGTAGAGCTGTCACTTTAAAATACCTCTGTGCGCAGCAAGTCCTAGGCTGTCTGGGACTGCAGGAAGATACCTGGAGTCATCTCTGGTGATGGCCTGAGTGCCCACAGAAAGGGCTCTGAGTGCCACCTCTGGCACCAGTGCCATAGGTTAGCCATCACTGCCATATGGGCTTGCTTAGCTGGGACTTGCCCCCTCTTCCATCGATCAAACTTGTACCTCCATAGTCTCCTCAGATTTTGTATATAGCGATGCATATTAAGGGGTAAATAGCTCCAGAATACCCGTACTTCTACTTGTATGAAGATTGGCATACTGGGGTACAGTAGAGCCCCTTAGAGGGTGATCCCTTGGATCTCTGACACAGCAGCCGTTGGATAACATGTACAGTGTGCGGTAGGTTTTCCAGGACCAATATGGTCTCTTAGCATTTTAAGCAGCCAGGTGTGGGGAATGTGTCAGCGGGTTGAGTATGCAAAGTTAAAATATTAAAAATAAACACACATTTAGTTTGGGAGCCGAGCGTTTCGCCCATTGATCTGGAGAGCGTCTTTCTTCAGTGCCTCTTTTGATCTCCGTCCTGTGATCGCTTTGCCTTGACGTGCAGAAAAAGTTTTTTCAATAAATCGAAAAGGTGCGAAGGGGGGGGGGGGGGGGGGAAAGACTCTTATGTCCATTTTACATCTTCCAAATTGATTACTCAGCGACGACATGTGGAGACGATTTATCCCAGTAGGGTAAAAGTAGTACAATTACACATCGCGTGAGGGCATTACACATGGCATATGCCACACGTGTTTGTGGCACCACAGCAGCAGAGGCAGAAGTTGTACGTTGCCGCTTGGTTTAGAGGGAATCTAGAATTATCCTGTTATTTGAGGACTGCGTCTGCCGCCTGTGCGCCTGGTTACTCTGTATATCCAGCACAGCTGAGGATAGCCCAGCGGGGTGCGCTCACACTCCCCACAACTCTGCATGACTTCTCCGCCATGCGTGACTTTGTGTACTATGAAAAGGACTTCAATTGCACACCAAGTTTCACCTCCGCCGCCCTCTTCTCTTATTTTTAAAACAGAACGTTTCACCCGTAAATGACCGGACACTTTTTAATCTATCCAGACAGTGAATAAATTTTCCAGAAACTTTATCAAGCAGGATTGTTTTTTGTTTTTTTTTTCCTAGCGAACTTGAAGGCCTCTTTGTGGCCTATGGAAGGTTAGAGACAAATTGGGGAGACGCTCCGTCCTGTAGTGCTGTGGTTCAGCGGCGCAGTCTCCAGTTCCATCACTTCTAGCCCGGATAACTGGACTGCAACTGACTTTAGCAATCACATATGTATGAAATATCTTGGACTCCAGTCACACTGTGTAGGTTGCAGGGAGTTTTTTATTGATACAAACTATTATACGTGACGTTTCGGTCAACAATAGATCTTTATCAAACTCCGTCTGTAAAGTGGAATCAGTAAAGGGAGGTATGCTTGTAGCAATGTAGCGCTGCCCAGAAGGAATAGCGGTCTGTGCCGCTTAGTGGAGCGCCACACTCCACTAAGCGGCACAGACCGCTATTCCTTCTGGGCAGCGCTACATTGCTACAAGCATACCTCCCTTTACTGATTCCACTTTACAGACTGAGTTTGATAAAGGTCTATTGTTGACCGAAACGTCACGTATAATAGTTTGTATCAATAAAAAACTCCCTGCAACCTATACAGTGTGACTGGAGTCCAAGATTTTCTTACACTATATGGGATTGGGACCCTCTCCAGTGCACCTGCATCGAATACTTGATTAAGTGTGCAGCCAAAATCCAATTTTTAAACATATGTATGAAATGTGACGTATTGGTATCATATCAACACGTGACGTGGAAGGCTCACCGTGTAGAGTTGCAGTCCAGCTGAGAGGTAAGGGGTGCCATGATTTGCTGTGTTTTAAAATATATATAAATGAAATGTACCATCAAAATTCATCACAATAAACTAGGCCTCCACACTTTTAAATTATGCTAATGAGTCCAAGGACTCTGGGTGTGTTGCCAAAACCCGTCCACGCTGTTGCTTCAGACTGTTAACTTTCTCCCTCTTCCCCATGCTCCCTCAGGAAGTGAAGTGCTGCTGCACAGTACAACAATCTGAGGGAACTCTGGTAACACCCTCAAAGCCCTTCTGGCTCATTACCATAATTTTAAAATTTGTTGTAGAAGGAAGGAGGCAATGGATAACAAATATAAGAAGATTACCACAGTCATGGTGCCATGATCTACGAGTAAGTGTCCCTGGTTTAGTTCCTTTAAGTTACCCCTAGTCACATAGGGCTTTTCCAAATAACCTAGGACACACCTTTTAAAAGGATTTCCAGAGGTTTAAAAACATGGCTGCTTTCTTCTTCCGCTGACCATGGGTTGTGCATGATATTGCAACCAAGATCCATTTTCATTTCTATACGGGTGACCTGCAAAAGTGGCACAAACTATGGGCTGTTTGTGGAAAAAACATGTTTTTTCAATCCCCGGACAACCCCCTTTAAGTTTACCATAGAGACCCCGCCGGACGCTTGTCATTGTGGGGGAGATTTATCACATCCATTTAGATTGTCCATTAGCTTGGACCTATTGAGACATTTGTAACGGCTTTACATTTGCAACATTCCGGATTCTTTGTGGTCTGTAATAACGTTTGGGGGATTATTGTTACCTTTCATATTGAAGTCTCATAATTTTCTCTTGCATCAGAGCCAAAGTTTCTTGCAGAGGGAAAGAAATTATAACTTGTCACTTCTTGATTTGGTTTACAATTGTGTTCTTATGTAATATAAAGCGAGTCTTGGTATTGCAGAGCTGTAATGTCCCGCTGCTTGACGCACGTCATTCGCAGATGGTGTGTGAATTTGCATAAATATCAGGCTGTCTTGGATCTTTCTTGCCACGTAATTTCGCCTAATGCTGGACGCACATGAGATAACATCAGTTTCTACCAAATCCTCCCACGTACACAAGCAATCTCGTCTCTATACCCCCTATGGGCAAGAAAGTTTCTTATCTCTCCAAAATCCAAAGGCTTGATTCCTCTCCCTGACGTTGGTCATGTGACCATCTAACGTCTGAGGGGTTGCATTTTTTTTTAATGACGGCATAGGATTTGCCTTTCAACGTGGCCGATACTTCGTTCTTACAGTAAATAAGGCTACTGACCGGAGAGCAACCTACCCCATAGAAGATAAAGGCGTCACTTCAAATGCCCCAATGTCTTTTGGTGCGTTTTAGTGTCATCTTAAAGGGCATGTACCACCAGGATGAAGGATTGTATGCAAATGAGCCTGAGAGCCCCTCAGCCTCATTTGTATACAGTCTTTTATCCTGGTGGTAGGTGTACTTTAAAGATTATTATCTAATCCTTCAGATTGCATGTGCCTTGTGGTTCTGTCGGCTACAGAACCAGAGATACAGTCAATTAAAGACCTAAAGGAAATGTGAGCTGCAGATAAAAATCCAGTTTGCACTTATTTCTTCAACTGTCTGTATCTCTAGTTCTGTAGAACACAGAACCACAAGTGATCTGGAAGATGAGACTCTTATCTTTAATATAACAGATAAAGCACGTTTCTAGGTACTACAGAAGCCAAGATACGGGAGTCTGAATGGACATCTCCCCCTGCAGCCTCTCAAAGTGACTCCTCTCCAGCAATAAATGAGTACACAGGTGAGATTTGACACAAAAGAAGGAATTTTAGAAAGGACATTTCAGACCCGACCTGATGGGGCTTAAAAGGGTAAAATTTGGTGATCCCTTTAAGTCAAAATCTCATATAAAGTGATACAACATGTAGTTAAATGGTCTGTATATTAGCAGTGATGTGGCTGCTATCGGGTAGCAGTGAACTTCTCTGCACGTTGTATAACGCTGAGGATCCTCTGCTATCCCAGTGACCCCCCCCCCCCCCCTTCAGTGCATGTATAAACAGGAAGACTGCGGCACACCCATCACACAGCGCCGCTCCTGCTGCTCCGTGCCGACACACTGCAGCAGTGTATACCCATTCTGTATGGTAATGTGTACAGCCCAGCACTTCTGTCATCCAAATGTTAGAGTATATATTAAAATATCTTATTTCTATAGCACCATTATATTGTATAGCGATTTACAGCTTTCCACAGTAGTTTCTACTCTAGGTCTGTTAAGGGCTTTAGGCTGCTTTAGGATACAGCAGAGCTATACCTCCGTCTCACCTGCAAGATTGCACATTTCTTTCCACTGATTTTGTCAAGGTGGTCAAAGGTCACAGAGCAGCGTTCAGTCCCTGAAATCAATCAGCACACGTGGTCCCTGTTCCACAGACTGCGCACGTTCATGTCTTCCCTTAGAACTAAAGCTTTGGGTATGTTGTAATCCAAGGTTGTCCGCTTCCCGTACCGCTTTATTGCAGTTGGCACCCATTCACTTCCATTGGCAATCGGGACATCTGTTTGAATGGCCATAGTGCCTACCGTAACGTTGGAAGATTTGGGCTTCATGTGGAAAGTGGATGGGTGAAGACCTCGCCCCTTCCCTCCTGCACCTAGCTGTATGCCACGCCCAGGTATGGCCCGGGTGAGCATGGGCTTATGGAAGGGACCTCAAGGTGTTGGCAGAATGCACCAAATTTGTCAGGACCTGGTGGGCTCCTAATTTGTATAGGGGTCTGCCCTCCTCACTTGGACTACAGCTTGCCCAATGCATTTGTTCTCGGGGGGGGGAAGATATGAGCTTACTCACACAAATGTGCTCGGGCTGTGAAACATGGATCGGTGTGGTGCTTTATTTTACAGGCCGAACACTTCCATTGAGTTGAGTCCATGCAGAGTCCAGTCCAGTGGTTTATTCCGGGGAAATCCCACTATTACATGGAGCGTTTTTCTTAGACCGTGGGCAACTGGCCCTAAGAGAACATTTGGGGCGATTTGGAACACAAACCACGCACAGGTTCTTATGGACCAGTGGTTTTGTGTCCCAAATAGCCATGTATTTTTCCTTCCTTGGCCAGAAAAAAAAAGCTTTTATGCTTCCACCGATCTGGAGTTATTGGTGCCTGTACAGAAATGGAATAAACCCTGCGCTGTACCTCCCACTTCGTTGCACTGCCACACGGGTAGGGTGACTTTTGGACACTGAACCACAGGCCCACAAGGACCTTGTTGCCCAAAATCGCTCTGGCAACTTCTGGGCAACTGAAATCAAGGGCTTTTCAAGGACTTTTTTTTCCCTAATTAGAGAAGAGTTAAATTCTTTAGAGGCGAAAATATCAATATTTGTAAAAAAAAAAAAAAAAACCCATCATTTGTTGGCGCATGATAAACTATGCAACATCTGCTAAACTTTCCATAAACTATCACATTAGTGCAGCCTGACTGAGAACAATATATATATTTTTTAATTAACTTATTTCCCAAACGGCCGCTTGTACGAGCCATAAAACAACAAAGCGGAGGAACAGACAGAGACGTCTCCAAGTGCAGAGATGGAGGCTGAGGGAATGGAGTGATATGACGCTTGGTGTTCAGAGCCCTCAGCGTCGCCTTAACGGAGCGCGGTAATGAGATGTCGCCCATCGTGTCACCAGGAGCAAATCACAGCACATGGTGTTAATAAGTGACTGCTCCGAATAGAAGACAAACAATTTACATAAATAATAATGAGTTGGAAAACGGCACAGTGTAACGGCCATTATGGGTTTAGAGCTTTTGTGAAACTTTCCGTTCCCTTCGGGATTTGCTTGTAGACAAAAACGCTGGATGATGTCCCTTGCTTTTCGTGCTTCTTTCCTTTGGATTTGGACTCATTGTGCACTTTGGTCCAAAATGGGGGGGGGGGGTTGTAAAAAGTTGCAAATTTCTAGTATCGGTAGAGGAGAATCCACTGTGAACGTGAAGGAGTCTGCTCTAGGGGCAATTGCTTGTAGAAGTAGTAGTGGAGGAATCTTCTAGAACTGCTACCAGTGCTGCTACTACTTCTTGTAAAGGTAGGACCTGCTGATACTACTACTGGGACCTGGTGGGGTAATCTTGATAACTATACAGAGGGAAGTTGCAAATTTACACAGTGCTGCTACTAAGGAGGGTTTCGGGGCGTCACGGCTACTTTTCCTCTTACTGGGATGTGATGCGTATGGAGGAGACTCATCTTTAGCGTTTGCTGCATTCTTAACTTTCTGATGGTGTGTAATTGGGGTTCATAGTTTGTTTGACGCAAAAAGTTTTCTATTGGGGTGGATGGACACTTCATTGTTGAGGAGGCAGGGGCTACAGAAGAAGCAGGTTGGCTCCTTCACCAAAACCACAAGATCATCCAGTTTTTTTATATGGATATATAATGATGTCTCCCCACCAGTATACAGTGTAGCAGGGGCAGGTGATGGAATAGGGGGTACCCTCAGCGTGGCATCAGTTGCTTTATATAGGGAGGGATCCCTGTTCTTGTGGTCATGGGGGAACAGCATTGGGGCCGCCACCGATTTTAGATTGTGTGGATAGAGGATAACAACAAAACTTGGTAAAACCCAACAAGCAAATACAGTTTTGTGCTGATAACTTTCCAAGTACAAACCAAAATGTAGCATTTACATAAAATATCATCTTCTGATTTCGAGGGAAGTTACCAGGACGCGTTGTGACGGCCTCAGATGATTTATGTCTGGTTGTAGTACAGGCAGTACTAATTGTTCTTTAGTTGAATTTATATGTAAGTCAGAACTGTATATTTTGTAACCACAGCCTAATATTTCTTGGTCTCTGTGACAATTGGATTTTAAGAATGTTGGATTGTGATAAGAACCAGGAATAACAATAAATCTTAATTACAGACAACTGTGATAACTGTTATAGCTGATTATTGTAGCCTAAGGCTAAAGTATAAAGAATTACCAACATCTAGGGGTCGTATGTAAGTCGGGTGTTCTTAAGTAGGACGCCGCCTGTATAGGCACAGCAGTCGTCATGTGGGCCGCAGCGCGCCATATTTGCATAAGAAGAGTTGTTTTCATTAGCAGAACTATGTGAAGTGATTTTATCCCATGAGGCTTTGTGCAGCGTCTGTAGGGGATTACAGTATTTACCAGTGCGTCTCCATTCATGTTTGCATAGGACGTGTTTCTATTGGAAGTATGCAGGCCGATTTTCTTTCTTTCTCGTTGTCATTGGGCTGACAATGGGCTTCAGAATATGTGAGCTGCTGCAGTTTCTCAAACCTAAGATTTGCAGAGCAAGTCAGATAATGGCCCCACGTTACACGGGAACAATGGGGATGTGACGCCGCTTCCTGCACAATGGACACACGGCTAATCTGGTAGGAAAACACGCGTCAGCACTTTATTTGTTGCATGCTGCGAGCGCTACTTTTACTGTTTGTGTTATTTGGTGTCAAGTGCACGCGCCGTGCTGTACACAGAGCTGGGGCTTTTACAGCTGCAGATATGGAAGCCATGTTGCTGACATAATAATTTATGGGGATAACAATCTAATCGGTGGTGGTCCCAATGCAGAGCCCCCACCGATCACAAGAACAAGGGGTCCTGTTCTCATGTAGTTAGAAAAACGGCAGGTCGTGCTGCTTTCTTTCAAAAACTTAGGCCACTCCTGACCATAGGTAGTGAATGGCATGGCAACTCTGCTCCAATTGCAATACCGGCACAAACCATGGGGTGGCACATGTTTTGGAAGAAAGTTTCCATGTTTTTTAAACTTAGGGAAACCCCTTTAAAGGAAACCTACCACCATGGATCTACCTATAAAAGTAGATCAGATGGTAGGTACATCTATAGGACGTGAGGATAGCCCTTTTAAAGGCTAATCCTCCACAATCTTTTAATAACCTAATAGGCAGATTTTCTAAAGGGGCTACTGGGGCGTGGAGTAGCCGGAGCTGAGGCTACAGGGTGCGGCTACTCTACGCCCCAGTAGCCTCTTTGACCCTCCACGAAGCCTGGCGTCTGTGCATGCGCAGAACAGAATGCTCGCGTCTGAAGGGTCAGTGCTCCGAAGCCGGAGGTACTGCGCAGATGGCTGGCGCCGCAGGCGAGGGCGCGCAGCTATGAGGAGCTGCGCACTGAAGACATCTGGTAGGAATGTCAAAGAGGCTACTGGGGCATGGAGTAGCCGCGCCGTGTAGCCTCAGCTCCGGCTACTCCACGCCCCAGTAGCCTCTTTAGTAAATCTGCATATTAGGTTATTAAAGTTATTAAAAGATTGCGGGGATGTGAAGATTAGCCCTTAAAAAGGCCTCATGACCAAAAGAGGCACCTACCACCCGATCTACCTAGTCACACAGTTCTAGGAGTCACACAAAGAATATATATTTACCACGGGGGAAATTTATCATTAAAATTTGTCTTTGACTTGGTTGTGTATGTTCAATTCCATTTTTATTTTATCTGAATTCTACAACAGAGTCTATGTATGTTGTTTTTATGTTTTTGTTTTTTATGTTATTTTGGTTTTCTTCCTATCTTCTGCCGCATACAAGGTTCATTTACATTCCGCTTCATCTCTGGCCTTAGACTTTCCCTTCTCCAGCCTTGGGTCTTGAATATCTGCCGCCTATTGAAGGTCTGCCTCCCATTTATAGCGTCTTGCTTGTTTTTCTCGCTTGTAAGGGTGCCATGCAAACACAGAGCCGAATTGTCTTCAAGTCTTGGGAAGTTCTTGCAATTTGAGAAAGTGACATTAAACTTGTTAGCAAATTATCGTCTTTGAAGATAATTACTGGTAGAAAATGTTTCCCCTCTAATTGGAGCTATTTGTGTCATTGGAATAAATAACCTGTTTTCCAAGTTGAACTGATGCTTTGTTATTATTTTTTTAAAATTTTTTCTTTGCAACTAGTGATAAACTATTGAGTGTCTGAAAAGATCCTTAAAGGGGGCGTCCACTTTTATCAAATAATTTGAATATTGTTTGTGTGGTGAAAAGTTACACAATTTTACGATATACTTTCTGTATCAATTCAAAACCGTTTTCTAGATCTCTGCTTGCTGTCGTTCTATAGGATGCTTTGTTGTTTACTTCCCGTGGTTAAAAAAAAAAGTCCCTGATCATGTGATGTTACACAGGTGCACGAGCTGTTATATCACAGAGTAATAATCAGACCTGTGTGAAATCGCATGACCAGGGATATGACGAGTTGCACATGTGTGACATCACATGACCAGGGATATAACGAGCCGTGCACCTGTGTGACATTACATGACCAGGGATATAACGAGCCGTGCACCTGTGTGACATCACATGACCAGGGATATAACGAGCCGTGCACCTGTGTGACATCACATGACCAGGGATATAACGAGCCGTGCACCTGTGTGACATCACATGACCAGGGATATAACGAGCCGTGCACCTGTGTGACATCACATGACCAGGGATATAACGAGCCGTGCACCTGTGTGACATCACATGACCAGGGATCGGTATTTATCCACAAGAAGTAAAAAGTTAATCGGTTTTTATATGGGGGACACCTGGTGCTGACTTGCACTGCACTTGATAAGTGCAAAAAAACAATTATCTGATATCTGTCCTCAGGGTAGGTGACAAATATATTATGGATGAGGGCTCAACCCATACGACCCTCATTCTTCTCCTCCCGCCATCTCTCTGTTCTCTGTCCAACTTTGAGCCAGTTTTCAACTACGAAGTATTGATACAGTTGTCCCGTATTGTTTGTCTTTACACCTATTTGGAACAAGAGTTTTATCGCTTCCACTGAAGTGTCACAATCCTCACAAAGACAACTAGTCCCCCATAGGGAGTTGTCATGGTGTCATGTTTTACCTCCATGATACGTTGTGATCAGTCATGATGTAATGGTTTACCTCCATAATTTATTGTAGCTTGTCATGGTGTCATGTTGTACCTCGATAAAACGCTGTGGCCGGTCATGGTGTCATGTTGTACCTCGATAAAACGTTGTGGCCGGTCATGGTGAGATGGGTTACCTCCATAGTACAATGTGGCCGGTCATGGTGTGATGGGTTACCTCCATAATACAATGTGGCCGGTCATGGTGTGATCGGTTACCTCCATAATACAATGTGGCTGGTCATGGTGTGATGGGTTACCTCCATAATACAATGTGGCCGGTCATGGTGTGATCGGTTACCTCCATAATACAATGTGGCCGGTCATGGTGTGATGGGTTACCTCGATAAAACGTTGTGGCCGGTCATGGTGAGATGGGTTACCTCCATAATACAATGTGGCCGGTCATGGTGTGATGGGTTACCTCCATAGTACAATGTGGCCGGTCATGGTGTAATGGGTTACCTCCATAATACAATGTGGCCGGTCATGGTGTGATCGGTTACCTCCATAATACAATGTGGCCGGTCATGGTGTGATGGGTTACCTCCATAATACAATGTGGCCGGTCATGGTGTGATCGGTTACCTCCATAATACAATGTGGTTGGTCATGGTGTGATGGGTTACCTCCATAATACAATGTGGCCGGTCATGGTGTGATGGGTTACCTCCATAATACAATGTGGCCGGTCATGGTGTGATTGTTACCTCCATAATACAATGTGGCCGGTCATGGTGTGATTGGTTACCTCCATAATACAATGTGGCCGGTCATGGTGAGATGGGTTACCTCCATAATACAATGTGGCTGGTCATGGTGTGATGGGTTACCTCCATAATACAATGTGGCCGGTCATGGTGTGATGGGTTACCTCCATAATACAGTGTGGTTGGTCATGGTGAGATGGGTTACCTCCATAATACAATGTGGCCGGTCATGGTGTGATGGGTTACCTCCATAATACAATGTGGCCGGTCATGGTGTGATGGGTTACCTCCATAATACAATGTGGCCGGTCATGGTGTGATTGTTACCTCCATAATACAATGTGGCCGGTCATGGTGTGATTGGTTACCTCCATAATACAATGTGGCCGGTCATGGTGAGATGGGTTACCTCCATAATACAATGTGGCTGGTCATGGTGTGATGGGTTACCTCCATAATACAATGTGGCCGGTCATGGTGTGATGGGTTACCTCCATAATACAATGTGGCCGGTCATGGTGTGATGGGTTACCTCCATAATACAATGTGGCCGGTCATGGTGTGATGGGTTACCTCCATAATACAATGTGGCCGGTCATGGTGTGATGGGTTACCTCCATAATACAATGTGGCCGGTCATGGTGAGATGGGTTACCTCCATAATACAATGTGGCTGGTCATGGTGTGATGGGTTACCTCCATAATACTATGTGGCCGGTCATGGTGTGATGGGTTACCTCCATAATACAATGTGGCCGGTCATGGTGCGATGGGTTACCTCCATAATACAATGTGGCCGGTCATGGTGCGATGGGTTACCTCCATAATACCCCACAACCATAATGTTATGCTCTTTTCAGATCAACAAATACCTTAAAATACACAAGTACACCATTATTCGATTGTGGAAAGAGAATTTCTGTGATCCCTCTATAAATCACAGGCCGGGCTTTGAGAAGTGAATGAATGCCTTTCTTGTTGTGCATTAACCCTGTTAAAGGGATTGTTCATGATTACAAAAAAACATGACTGAATAATCTGAATAAGATTTGCTACACTTGTCCATAGGCCGTTGGGTTCACTAAAGTGGATAGACATGTGCTGCCACACCACATGTCCCGGGGATAGGTGTAACTCTACTTTTGGGATAGACAATCAATGTGTTTGAACCTGGGTTAAGCCATTTAAACTGGTTCCCATCTTCTACCGTTTCATCACCATCTCCACTATTGTGGTTACCAATCACTTATCACCATTTTATTTCATATTCAAAACTTTGCTGTGATTGGTTGCCTTTTTTTTTTTTTATTTATTTTTTAAATCTGCCTAAACCTGTTAGTGTAATTGGGTACATGACGTGATAATGACTTGGTGAAATGGTTTTTGTTAAGGTGCCTACTGTACCGGATGATGCCATTGGTGTCTGCGGTGACCTGGATGATCAATCCAAGGACCAAATGACAGTCTCATTATCTTTTGTCAATGTGACTAATAATCCTAATAGACACACGAAGACCTCCACCCCAAGGACATCTGATTCCACCAGTATAGTCACATTTCATCATATACATTACGTTCATATATAATAATAATTTTTCGGTGACTATGACCTTTTAATTTATTAGGAGTTGTTGGAAAGGGTAGGATACTATATGTTCCATAGGACAGAGGGACTGGAAAGAAGGATGACCATGGAAGCCAGGCTATTGTGTGCCAAAGGACACCTTGTTGTATAAGCTGAGTACCGTATTTTTCGGATTATAAAGCGCACCGGATTATAAGGCGCACCATGAATAAATGCCTGCTAAAATGTCTAGGTTCATATACAAGACGCTTTGGATTATAAGGGGCACCGGATTATAAGGATGAATGACCAGCAGGAGGCAGACCTGTGCACAGTTCAAGGCAGCTGTTGTCTGTAAGTACGGTTCATATATAAGGTGCACTGGACTATAAGGCGCCCCTTTGATTTCTGAGAAAATCAAAGGTGCTTTTGTGCGCCTTTATAGTCCAAAAAATATGGTACACTAAGGAGGAAAATAATCTGTGGTTTAGGGGCAAATTGAAATTTCTGTAACGATTTGCATTGAGTTTGGATGTTTTCCAGCATTTGCATTGGTTCCCTTATGGTAGCCCGATTTTTCTTTTGATCAAAAGAATTATTAGGCAATGGATCGGTGAAACACACATTGCACTTTTAAATATCAGAGATGCGTTTTTGATGCATCTCCATAGACTTTGGATAGGACGTTTGTCACACATAAGTCTGATAAAACCCATTGAACACATTTGAATGGGTCAGTGTTCAGCGCAAGCCCTAGAAGGCAGAAAATCGCATGTGCAAAACACTTTTTGCGGCCTAATTGATGGAGCCATTAGTAGTGCAAAGTTTTGATAGTGTTGGAAATCACAGAGGACATTGCTCCACTATCACCTGCACTCTCAACCACGGTCTGTCTGACTCTCCCATAGTATTGAATGGTGGGGCAGGACATATGCTTGACCAGAACACTAGTGGTCCGTTCTTGTGATCCGTGGGGGTCCCAGCAGTCCGACCTTCAGCAATCTGCTTGGTACAACCCCTTTAAAGGGGTTGTCCGAGAGTTATGAAAATAAACTAAAGGTGGCCCGGAGGGGGCTGCTTGAAAAAATAAAGATCTACTTACCTTACGGCGACCCTCCGATGTCCCGCGCTGCTGTTGCTCCGGTCCGGGCACCATGTAAACAAGCATGGCCTCCAAAGCTGGACTCGGCTTTCGGCCGGACCCGTCAACCTTCCGGCCTGCATTCACAATGCGTCCAGCACCAGAAGGTAAGTAGATCTTTATTTTTTTAACCAGCCCCCTCTGGCCACCTTTAGTTTATTTTCATAACTCTCGGACAACCCCTTTAAGACTCTAGCGGCACAATGGATGAACCCACTCCCAATCTATAGGATATGGATCTGTAATACAGCAATATTCATGACTTCTAACAAAAGTTTTTCTCTGTTTTTTCAGTTTAATGAAGTATTCTTAAATATGGATTTTGGTAACGAGCTCTAATGAGATTTCATAGTTCACAGATCCTGACCCGATAAGTACAGAACTACTGCATATAAAATGAGAGCGAGTCTGACCTCGGCTCTGTCCATAAAACCATCTCCTCTCAGTCCATTAATTAGCGCCAGCCATTGGCCTTCAGGATTTCGGTGGGGATGGGCACCTTGACATTAGAGGGGGGAAAAACTTAACATAACTTGTCTTCACAGTCGAATACAGCAAGTTACAAGGATTTTTTTTCTCTTCGTGATTTATGTATCAGGTCCCCGTCCTAATCACACTAATTACTGTAACGAGCCTTCACTTGTCAGCATTAAGACACAGCGGCCTTCACGCCCGCTCTCATTTAGCTTCTGATTCCGGCACCTTCCACAGGCTGATACCTAGCGGGGGCTTATTTTCAAGTCGCGCTGTCTGGCTATCCCCGGGGACATGTTTATCTCGCTGCAGTTCACATCTCAACCAACAAAACGCAGTTTAATGTAGAAATGTTCTAGCAAATAACAGCGATGATCGGGTACGCTGCCTGTCTACAGACGGGAATATTTTATACATTTTTGGTAAATTTTAGGGAAAGGAGAGTTGGCGGCCTACTTGAATAGATGTTCTTACCTTTCCAGATATACTAATGGAAGCTATTTATTTCTAAGTAATAAGTATGTGAGTGTTGTATTAGACTGAGAGAGATGTGCAAGAGCTACACATATAGCGTCACAATATACTGCAGCGTCTGATTCCCGAATATCCAGGTCTGTCAGAATTGAGACTGTTACAGGTGTGTTCTATGTAGGCCTGGAGGAAATGGAAGAAACATACCATATCCATGCATGTGTTGGCCTGATAATGAAGCGCCCTGGGCCCCATACATACGCCAGAGCCGTGAGCTACACAGCCACGTGCTTCTCAGAGAGAATACCTTTATGTATATAGCATGCCTCTGATAGAGCATGCTACGTCTGTTATTTTTATGGCATCTAGCAGCAAATGATCTCAGAATGCATCCGATTTTGGGGAATATGCAGATTATGTAAAGGTATTGACACCATTAGGTGTCATAGATGTGTATAAGGCTGCGTGCAATAGGACTTTGGTTCCCAACCTTTTTGTAACCAGGGACTGGCTGCATGCAAAAAAAAAAATAATTCCATGGACCAATGGGAGGAGCGGGTGGCCTTACCCCATACCTAACCTCAACCCATTGGGGCACATTTACTAAGGGTCCGTCAGACGTATTTCCGCCAGGTTCCCCGTTTCTAATTTGCCCTGAATCGCACATCAGCGGATTGTGGTGCATCGGCGTCGGCTTCCATGCAACACAAATCGGGGGCATGGCCGTAGGGCAATCAGACTGATTCTGACAAACCGCGTAATTTAACTTGTGTCGACACGCTCTTACGTACACGGGGAAGAAGAAGGTGGAATCTGGCGGACCTGAGCGGGGAAGCGACACAGGCAGGATATCTGGTGCACGATCTTAGTGAATCGCGGCAGCTCCGAATCCTCGTCAGACATTCCAGATCGGCGGCGTCAACGGGACGGGTAACTAAATATGCCCCATTGTGTACTCACAAAAATTAATACACCCTAATTAGCATTCACACAATATATGGCCTTCCATTGTTGCCTCCAAATAGTATAAATCCACCTTTCTGTGGTTCCCCTTAAATTTACCCCCCCCCCCCTATAAATGGTATCTTTCTGAACCTTCACCCACTCTTTTCCTTTGTGCTATGAAAGTAAATAAATCTGATACTCTCCTTACCCAGGTAACCCTGCAGCATCCTTCTGTAAGGCTCTGTAGCCTGGCGCAGTGTGATGACATCATTGCATCTGTCTGCTTCAGAACTGTGCACATCTGCAGAAGCATAGAGGAGGACTCCTGATTATCGGATTCCCCTTCCCCCAGTCCCCAATTGTTTGGCTAATGCCCTGGATGAGGCTTTCCACGACAAGGTCTTGTTTTAGTGTCCGCAGTTGGGGGACTGCTGCTTTTAAAGTTCCTAAATTAATTCTCTACAATATATATTAATCAGGAGTTTGATGTCTTGAATTAAAATATTTCCCAGATATGATATTCCCATATGCACTGGGAATGGAGGTTTTAGGTTCCTGAGTTGGGTTCCACCTGGAAAATAATAATAATATAGTTAATAACGAAACAGGTAATCAGCGTCATGTGTTCTGAAATCTATGAGAATTCATTTATGTAGGATTACAATGGTGTAGTTTTTTTGCAATGGTTCCAGATTCCTAATATCAGTGTCTGTTACCCGTTGGACCAGTCGAAAGTGCACTTGTCTCATGTGAAACAGCAAGTGCACCTGTAAAGCCTTTGGCGGCAATGGACTGCTGTGTAGAATTATTGAGCATTCGTGAAAGGGATTTACGTTCAGTATATATAATGGCTTCCATTGTTGCGTTCCACTTTCGTCCACATCCTCCAAAGCTGTGAATTTTACTTACAACAGCTCCCCCAATGGCAGTATTATTGTGAAAAATGACTAGAGTCTCATGATTGTTATGAGCATGAAGTCATGAAGAATTCGTTTTACAAGCAGGCCATTGCTCTGGGCTCACGCAACATGAACCACTCCACTCTACGTGTAGCTTAAAAGGTGATACGTCATATTAATGTCCCTTTAAAAGGGAGGTCTGTCACATTGAGCGGCACTTTCCCTGCAGCGTGCCATGTGATATTGATGAACGCTCATAAATGACACCATAAACAGCTGACTACCCCCGTGTGCCGATATCGCGGAGGCCAAGTCACGTGCATTGTTAGCAGTAAGTGATGGCGTGCCAAGTATTTCACTGTTATGGCCGAACCATCTACAGGAGATGGTGACTACGTCAGGCGTGTATTGCAGGCAAAAACCTGATCATTGAAACGAGTCCCAAAGGTAACTACCTGCCCAGAAGTTTAAGTAGCAGATTTCATGTGGAAATTGCCTGGTGTCTGGTTGGAGGCCAAAAAATTCAGTCTAATGTGAATTCGCTTCAAGCTAACATCTGTGATCTTAAATTACTCTGAGGTTTACAGCACGTCGGTAATTACTTGTCCAGCCTAATCAATTGCTTGTGATCAGCAGAAGGTTTGCAAAAAAGGTGTTTTATTTGTACCTTCCTAATATCGATATCAGGAAGTCTTGTTATCTCTGGTGGTTTCTAGTGTGGTCTTTGCACCAGGCTCCGTTTAATGGGAATAAGACCCACTGCATTATGGGATCTTGGCGAAGCTGAATGGGTGTATCTGACAGCAGCCAACTGCTTGAATGTTTTTATTGAAGGGTTAACTAGGGAAACGATAATGCAGACTATTAAAATAAATTCGCCATTACAAGCAACTTACTCATACATGTTTCCTGGCTTGCGGGATTCTTCAATATAATCCATGGTTATGAGGCTTGGAAGTAGCATTACTGGATGACCTACAATGACTAGTCTCAATATTGGGTGACCATGAGTCGGGGAGGGAGCCACGTGTGACGCACTCGAACGCATGTGTTTACAAATGCATCACGACAGCTGAGAAGAGGAGATTTGCCTAATTACATTGTTGACGGCATTGTAATTAGGAAAATCTCCTCTTGGCTGTTGTGATACGTTTGTAAACGCATGCGTGAACGCACCCTATCAGATAATTGGTGTCCAAAGATGAATGGACTAAATGGGCTGGTTCGTCCGCCTGACCCAGATGTATTGCCGATTGGCGGCCAAAAGATTGATCCAGCAAATTGGGGAATAGAGGATGTGTTCCTTCTGCCTTCTTTAGGACTTTCAAATGTTCTGAAATTACTTTTGTGTACATGTTTATTAAGAGCAGGTTCTTCTCCGTATCAAATTTGGTGGGTGGTTTGGGTGGCCATGGGCCCCCTAGAAGGCTTGGGTTTGGACTACCGGCCAAACTTCCTACATTATACTCCACTACTATGTCACACCAAGATGGGAAAGAGGGTATATATTCACAAGGGCTCGGTGTCTGATTGTAAGGGTCGTGCCCATGGTTTTCTGTGCCATCCCTGACCCTTGCAGTTGTGTATCTATAAATGGATGAGAAGAGGCAGGGGGCAGAGTGACAATACTATTCTTGGTTAATCCCTGTGCTCAGTGGTTTTGCTGATAAAACAGATATAACATTATGATAATGAAGTTTTGCCCCTTCTATGTCTCCTTCAGTGCTTGGTTCAGCGCTTCTCCTAGCATGTGAGTTTTTCTCTGCAGGAGAGGATGATGCAATCACTTTTCTCCCTGCCAGACAGAATCATCAATTGCTGCACCATCCCCCAGCTGCTGTGTATGAGTGATCCAGCTCAGGTTGATTAGTCATGTCTCGACTAATCCCCATTTGTAATTCCAAACCATGCTGACCCAGCTTTCCTAAGGCCCTGAATGTTATAATTTGTTATTTCAGCAAAACCACTCGGCTGAGGGATCAACCAAGATATGTTCCTGCTACAGCATTCTCAAGGTATGTTTGCTTCATAATGCATCAAATCGAATGGTAGGTTTCCTTCAAAGGAATCGGGCTGCACAAAAGGGGGACTTTCCTAAGGCGAGAAAGAAGTGTTGTGGTTTATTTTTGAGGTTTACAAATAACCTTTTAATGAGCCTCATAACTATAGTTGTTGATTTGGGTAAATATGGCTCTGCTTGGTTATATCTGCTGGATTGTGGGAGTACCAACACTCTGATATTTGTGGCCATAAGAAAAACCTCTTGCATAGTGGTACCCGTAGTCGGGAAAGCCCCTTTATGGGCGAAGAGAGTCTCTGGGACTGGAGGACCTGCAGCACCCTGTATTACATGGGGAACATGTTTCTTTGTAGGGCACTGTAATGCTTAATTTGTCCTGTGGTGGCGCTGCAGGAAAACTTAAAAACTTGCCAGGATTTTCTGCAGATTACACTTGTCCTAAAGTGTGTATGTCAGCAGAGTACTGATGGATTTCACGTTGTGATCCACATAATTCTATATGAATGTGGTCTGTGAGCTTAGCACTGACTGGTTCTGGCAGGCAGCAGAGTTGTGAGTTCAGCTCTGGCAGGACACGGTGTAACACGAGATCAGGACAAGATAAAGCAAAGCAATTTACTCAACATTACTCAGTAATGTTACTCAATGTTATGTGTGGACTCTCTAGATGTGAACACTGTAATTAATAAAAAAAAACATATGCAAAGTCGTCCTGTAGTGTCACACTGCCCTCTGGCTCGCATGAATTATACAGATCACGTGCCGGTGCGGCTTCTACTGAAATCCTTCACTGCCGCTCAATGGTTTGCAACATTGTGCTCTGTTAAGTAACATTTTTGAGTAATCGACTTTGAGGCTGCATTCACAAGTTCCAGTTGGATTGTGTTTCCAAATGCAATCCAAGCGGAAGGGACTTGGACCGCATCTGTGATAGGACTTGCCACCCATATACGACAGGCCTAAGACCCTTCCCGTTCCGGTTGCAATGCGTTTAGAAACTCAATATTTTTAGCACATATTCACCGCAGATCTCTCTTCCAGAAATGGAAAGGGAGAAATCTCCTTTGTGCAGATAAATCTGGACATGTGAATCCACGTTTTGCAGTATGATTGACCACAGATTTTGGACCAACAGATTCTTACACCCATTTCTCGTAGGTTTTATCAGAAATCTTGTTGGAGCTAACTTGACCAAGGGCAAGGGCTTTAGGATTAAGATGTGGCAGAAATGATCTGGAACAAACTTCTCAAACTCTAGATGTTGTATTTGGACTACACCCATGGCACTATAGCTGCTGATTTGGTTGTCTTCTCTTGTAGGCATCTGGCCTGGTTCCTTGGTGGGATGACTAGATGTCCTTCTATAGAGATCGGTCATCCCAACCATTAATGTTAGGTTTCAGCATGTCCAATACTTTAGTTATCCGGCAGATGAGCTTTTATAAGTATTTATCGATATGTGGGCCACCATGTCATATATGCTTTGCTTTGGCCCTTCTCACAAGGGGCCACTTTTCTTGATGAAGGCGCAAAATCCTAGCCTGGAAACAGATTTCAACAAGGTCTACCTCCCCAAAAACACCTTCCAGAAGCGGGTTTTGTTTATTATATATTCTTCTAAACTCTCATGGTCCAAGCACAAGGGTTAAATGTTGAATCGAATCCTGTAATATCTTTTTATTATGAAGCTGGTGACTTGGTTTCCAGACTACAGCAATGCAGATTCTGAGTAAATCTAAGGCCTGTGAACACAAGCATTAATAATATATCTCCTCACATGCTGGGCAGACCTTTTTCGATGGAGACCATTGATCTCGGATTGTGTTCTTCCTGCTTTTAGCTGTCAAAATGAGAACGGAGGATGAGCAACAATCAATTCATGTGCGCGTGTAGCTCTAAGCAGATGTGCTGTGTCTTGACTTGTGGTCTGGCATCCATTTTATTGGTCAGTGGTTCCCTAGCCAATGCCGCTTCTCACAAAATAGTCTTCAACCCCCCTTGGACTCTAAACATCAATATGATTGACAGGACTACTTAGAAATGAAGAGGTGGTTTGTTTATTTTACATGACTGGATGCTCCGGCACTAAAGTTGAAGATGATGACATGATGGCAATGATGACCGCCGTGACGTGGCTGCGCACCGGCAATGATGACCGCCGTGACGTGGCTGCGCACCGGCAATGATGACCGCCGTGACGTGGCTGCGCACCGGCAATGATGACCGCCGTGACGTGGCTGCGCACCGGCAATGATGACCGCCGTGACGTGGCTGCGCACCGGCAATGTAAATGGTAGTAGTCGTTGCATTTAGCCATTGAAAGACCTGGGAGTAAGTCTCCTCCGGGAGGATCCGCAGTGACGTTCCGTACAGCTGCTTCCGGATTTGAATAATTCTCTTTCGGTTCCATCTGAGTCCTGCAGTGATAGGTGTAATGAATGTGTCTGATTGGTGTATTGTAGATAAGATTGCCTGACTGTGGAACATTTCTAAAGTAATTTTGTTTTATTTCCTCTGTGAAAAAGAATTGGCTACGAGATTTGCGTTTCACCTGAGCCCGAGTCTGTGAATTGTTATTGTTTTGCAGCTGACAGATGTGTGACAAATGTTTTCTTAGTAATGTGACTGGCCATGGGGGCTGTATCCAGAGAGAGGAGCTTTTCAGTGACGCGCCAAACTCCGGGTTTGATGTGTTTTGTGTCTTGCCGCGCTCCAGTGGTCTCTTGAATAAAGGTAGACAGGCAACGACAGGCACGGAATGTATCAAGATATAGAATGTGATGCATCCGGTTTGCTGCTTTAGGGTTGGCCCTTCTGGGCTGCCGTAAATAAAGCCTACTCATTTTACTTTTATTCAAGTCCCTTTATGTAATGTTTCCTCTTGCTGTCATTGAATGGAGGTTGGGTCATGTCAAAAATTGGTTGATGGCGCCAGTTCAATTGAATGATTTGTTCATGGATAGGCCTAATCTTCTAGAGCCTAAGGTTGTTTTCACACGTTACGCTTGAATTACATTTTGCAGCACAATTCTAGTGTGTCAGGGAGAATTAACTCCCAAACATAGATTTACATTTAGACCAAAAAGTTTGCGTTCAGGAATTAGCAGCACATGTTTTGCTGGTTATCAAGGCATAACAGAGCTAGTTCTCTAAGGGTCTAAACCCATCTACATTCGGGAGGTACTAATCTCCTCTATGCACTTATAGTAGTAATAATAATAATAATTCTTTATTTATATAGTGCACACAGATTACGCAGCGCTGCACAAAGCATGTCAAATTGGTCCCGGTCCCCATGGGGCTCACAACCTAAACAACCTACCAGTATGTTTTGGAGTGTGGGAGGAAACCGGAGGACCCGGAGGAAACCCACGCAAACACGGAGAGAACATACAAACCCCTTTTCAGATGTTGACCTGGGTGGGACTAGAAGTCAGGACTCCAGCGCTGCAAGGCAGAAGTGCTACCCACTCAGCCACCGTGCTGCCCTGTGTTTTCTAATGTGTGAGCATGGTCCTATAAACATACTGTAGATTTTTAGCATGGAAATTGACCTGAACTGGAAATTTGTAGATCTGCTGTATGTCAATTTTCTAACATGGACCTGAAGCAGATTTCTCATCCGAACTAATCCACATTCACCGTGGATTTCGTGCCAGATTTAAGTTGGTGGCATTGGACCACCTGCAGTTGCCACACTGACATTGAATGACCAAGAAGCTACGGCTAATTGAATGGAACTAGAATGTGGACCACGCTTGGGGAGGTTTAGACTGTTACAGGCCCTTGGTGTATAAATATTAAAGCCCCTACAAGTCTGGTCTTCGCATCCCAAATATGATACTAGAATCAGCTTCTTGAAGAATATGACCCTTCTGCTGCTTTCAATCTGGGATTTCAGGACCTTTTTAGGACCTTCAAAGGTCCTGAAATGTCTCTTGAGTTCATGTGTATTGAGAGCTGGAACAGATGTAGAAGGATTTCATGAGTGTAAGTTCTTCTCGGTAAAAAAATTTGTTAGTTGGTTTGGGTGGCCATAGGCCTATTAGAAGGCTTGGGCCCTTGGCTACTGCCCTGCGGCCTATATTATAATCCACTACTCTACTACTGACCACTCTTTATTACAATGATAAACCAAAAGGTGCTTACACGTTCCTTTAAGACTTGAGCAAAACAACTTAATTGAATATAATGGTTGAATTGGTTTAGCAAAAATCTCTAGGATTTCTGGGATTTTCAGAGGTTCACTGGAGCTTTTCATTAAAAAGCCGACTTCCATCTCCGTAATTATCTGCTATCTTCATACTCTGCCTCATCGCCTACTTATATCTACGCTTTTTTTTTTGCTTTTTTTTTTATAAATATTTCCGATGGTAATTTTCTTCATTATGTATTCTAGGATTGTTATGAGCTCTGACCCTTCCATAATCATGAGCTTTTTACTAGACAAATCTGCATTGTTTGGATGTTCGGGTGGGTTAGAGGGTTTTTAGGCTCTAAATCACTTGAAATTATCCCGCTAAAGAAAAAATTTTACTAACCGTAATAGCTAAAAAAAAAATAGTCCAAGTCCATGTAGATGGAAGTCCATGGACCTAGCTTTGTAATACGGCGTAGGAGAAGGCCGAAATCTGGATGGCCCCATAGCAAGAAATTATCTTATACAGTAAAAATAAGGGTTTGCAGTGTGTAGCGCCTCCATTTTTTTGTCTTTTTTTACTTATGTAGATTAAAGTTGAACTTGGCTGCTTTCTTCTTGACACAGACTCGTCCATCGGTTGCACATTTACTCCGCCTAGAGAAGAAAGCAGCCACGAGTCACGACAAAGGTTGACAAGTAAAGTCAACAAGCCAAGTAGATTTGGACACATTTGAAAAGTGGTTGAAAACGTCTGTACGTTGCATCTACTAACATCGGTCACGCCTGGAAATGTTATCTTGACCATCATCAAAAAGTTATTTAAAAAAATTATTGGATGTATATAGTTTGTATCAACCCTTGAGTTGTTGCCACCACCAACCCAACATGTTATGGGCGGGATGTGACCAATGATTTACAAGTTATTCAAAACCACATGAAAGTAGAGGCTTCTGTCTTCACTCAAGTCAAATATAGAACACATGACGACGTGCGAATGAGGCAAACAATCTACAGACAAGAAGTGTAATGTACATATGGTCCTCTTCTGCAGATCACCCACCAAAACTCTTACAAGAGACCAACATCTGGCGTGGTTGGAGACGCAGAGCATTAGGATTGTCATATTTTTACTCCTTTTGTGCAAGACTATTCCTATGCCAAAATGAGAGCTATACCCTTCAGCTCCTTGTATCGAGGCTAGACATGTAAGTTTTAAATTTTTTTATGGTTTTGGATTTGTGTGAAATCCCTACCCCGATTAATTCCTCCTTTTACCTGAGAATAAAGTTGTAGATGAACAATATGTAAATTGAGGGTGTTTGCTCTGCCGAAGAACTGTACCACTACTTATTCAGTATGGTTGAGGCCTACAACTGTCTCGAAACATAATTTTATAGGAACACCTGTGCCTTTAAACGTGATCCATGTTCTGGCTGCATTTCTGGACACCACTAAAGACTGCACCAGAGGAATTGATAGTGAGGTTTGTACCACGCAAATTGCGGGTCTAATATGGGACAGTAGAGTACCAAAAATCTTTCTGATTATGGTTCAGCTGGACTGGGGCCATCATGTAGACCACATGGACTCTGTATGGTGTCTCAAAATGGTATTGGAAAAAAGAGAAAACTCTCCCATGCCTTAAGAAAGGTTGAATAGAGGTTTAGTGTTTTTGCATCCAGACTTTTCCCATCTATGTCTGGTCATTTAGGGAGCCCTTTTCTGCAGCTGTTGTCCGTGCCAAACTTTCCGGTAGAAGGTGGGACTTCTGACTCCAGACTCCAGCCCCTACCCATGCTTCTCAAGGCATGTGATGGGTTAGGGATGGCACAGAAAGCCTAGCGACTTGTAACCGGACACCATGTGACATCTCCGGTCACATGACCACAATGGGCTTTAATTACATTGTAACCAGTCCCTTGCAGGTAGCTCCCTCTTTGTCTCATGGTCACATGATGTGAGGTTATGATGTCATAGCAAGTCATCCAGCGAAGTACTTCCTGCATCATAGAACGGTGGCCTATATTGAAGCAACTTGCAAGCAGAGAAACTGTATATTAGTACGTTGCTTGTAATATAGAGTATGTACTAATCGTGTACGTCGCCCTCATACGTCTTCCAGTAGTATTCGGTAGGGTTCTTGTGCGCTGACATGAGCGGCCTTAAGTGAGAACCATAACCAATCCTTTAATAAGCGAGAAATGTAGAATGATACATCGGTGACCTCTGCCGCCCTACAGCTGTGCTCCATTTGTTCGTCTTTGCATTTCATTCTGTGCATTGATTTCTACTTCTTTCTCTTACCATGTGAAGAGGAGTAAATAGTTTGCTCGTCTAAAATGAGGAGACCCATGTGCCCTCTTCTCCTTTAGAATCTAAACATTTTGCTGTCATTTCTAGGTTACCGCTGGTTCTAGAACAGTGGTTCCCAACCTTTCTAATGCTGTGACCCCATAATACAGTTCCTCATGTTGAGGTGACCCCAAACCATGTACAAGAATATTGTATTCGTGCCAAAAAATGCAATAAAATCGTGGCTCGATGGCTTTAGGCGACCCCTGTGTTTTGGTCTTTCGACCCCCGCCAGGGTCGCGACCCACAGGTTGAGAACCGCTGTTATAGAAGGTGTGTGTCAGCTGGTGTAACCATTGCTCCGCTTTACTCCATCTGTACCACCCTCCGGACTTACCTCTAGGGTGGTTTCTTGCATATCCCAGTGCACTGGATAACCTAGTTATGCAGTTATATTTAGATTGTATGAATGGTACAGTGGTGCCTCCATATATTCGGGAGCTCATGGCCTTCCTGATTGGTCCAGTAAATGTGGTCGGAACGTGGAAGTTGGTAGATCCAATGGTAGGTTCCTCCTTCTGTCAGACAAACTGTTCTTGTGAAATAATTTTATAATGGCAAACCTAATATAAACTTTATCAAACTAATATGCAAATCAGCGAATGCTTCTTTATGCCCTAGTATCCTCTACTATCCCACCTACTTGCTTGTCCTAGTCACACTCCTCACATTGCTTGTAAGCTGTAGTTGTTCCCACGGCTTCTCCAGAGCTCTGTGCATGCGCAGTAGTTCTTGCTGTAGCACCAATATTCTCAGAGCCACACGCTCCAGAGAAGCCAGCGAGACAGCTACAGCTTACAAGCAAAGTGAGGACAACAAAGGCTACTGGGGCGTGGAGTAGCCTCTTCCACAGCCCGCTCAGGCTAACTCACACCGCAGTATCCTCTAATGATGACTTACTCATTTTCGTCATTCTACGCTACTCACCACCACCGAGCGCTGTCCCTTAAAATAATTGGTGAGGATGCCAGTGAAAAGAAAAACGAACACAAACAGGCGCTGCCCCGCCCCTAGTGCACCAAGAAGGCAATTTGCATAAAACAGACTTCTCTCTACAATGACAGATACAGAAGATGCCTTTTAGAGGCAGATATGTAGATTTTTTCTGAAAAAAATTAGCAAAACCTTTTTTTACCGTTTGTTTTAATGCCATGTAGAACCTACGTTTTTTTTTTTTTTTTTTTTAGAATTTCCACTCCTGTGTTTGTTAGTTTTTAGGTCATCTCTTTTGAAGAGTAGACATTCCTCTGTACCTGTAATTGGTCTGGACCTCTTAACCCCATTGTTACCGGAACAGACTAGATTTTCCGATGATTTTTGCTCGCACAATGCTTCACGTTTTGTTGAGCAGAAAATCTTCGATTCAGCAATTCATTGTCGAGGCTACGCTTATTGACCATGACACTGCTCGCTCAATACTGTGTATGTGAAACTTTTTAATCGCTCCCTATCACTAGGGGCGTGTGTGTTTATAGCTTCAACAAAAGCTTTTTTTTTTGTTTTGTTTTGTTTTTCAACTTAATCTAAAAAGGAATCTGCCTGTTATTGATCTCAGAACAATGCACTATATAGTGATATTTATATTGTGTTTTGGTTTTTTTTTTCAATTTTTTTTTTCTTGTTTTACAAAATTCATAGTTTCCTTTTGTAATAGACATCTTTTTTTCCAATTCAATTGTACCTGGCGCTTCAAAAGCCGGAATTCATCAAAAACGGTCAATAGCGTCTGACTGCGTTTACTTTGTTTAGGGACCAGGGCTAAGAATGAATTTTGAAAATGGATTTTATTCATCCGGTCACAGAACAGGAGACTGAATGATTATTTTACCTTTTTTAAGCAGTTGTGCTTTTTTTTGTGTCTTGGATTACATTTCTGTAAATTTTTTCATCTCTTTTTAATATTGTTTTTTTATATATAACGTTTTACGATCTATAAACCGTTTTGTAACTTCTTGTTGAGCAGCACCTTCATCCCTTTTGTCTCATCTGAGACGGTTACATTGCGTGTATGGACGCAGTTAGGCTACATTCAGACTGCCGTTGCCTGCCGTACCGTAGCACGGCGGCGCGCGGAGAGAGGGCACCCCTCTCCTTAGGAAAATAGGAATTGTCCCATCTTTCTATGGGGTACGGAGCGGTACAGCTCCCATGTGCGCACATTGCCGTCTATGGGGGACATATGTCGGCCGTATATATATACGTCCCCCTTATGTTTGTCTGAATGTAGCCTTAGTGTGTATGCCAGGAAATCCCTCTATGTACACACGGAATCCATAGATTTATACTGCCCTCCTTTTTGCCTCTGTCTGCCCCATTTACTTTTTGCATCCAGCAGTAAACACTTGTGGAAAAAGCGCTGGAGAGCGACCTATACGCTCAGAGGACCACCGGATAGTGGATAACAAGCCGATCTGTGAGGGCGTATGACTTCTGTGACCCCCAAAGTAAAGGAGTATGCAATATAGTCCCTTTGGCCTCCCAGTGGGTGAAATAGTTGTGCCACGGCCTCTCCTTGGGCGACATAGTTGAATAGTTGTGCCGCAATCTGTGCCAAGCACATACAATACTGAGCATATACCATCCTCGCTGCTTTCTTTCCTCTGCCAGTTATATTGTGTTCTATTATGGAGTAAGATAAATGCAGCGTATTTCTTCTTATCCATCTGATAATGAAGCCGTGACATGGAAAGGGTGTTTCAAGGATACACTGTATGTATGGAGAGGCGAGCGTTGCATTGCGTATAGAAAGTATAATTGCAGTAGCTTAGCCGTGGCGCGTGGGGATCGGTAGAAATGCCTCGCTCTGTAAACAATAGGCAGCATTTAGGAGGAAATTGTAAATCCATTCATATCCACGCAGAAGAGTACATCTTTCTAGGAAGAAGCACAAACCATTTCCAGAGGTACTGGGGGGTGGGGTGAAAAAAAAATCAGATCTGCAGTGCGTTACCTCGTCAGATGGAGAAAAATTAGGCATTCACCCAGCACTCGAAACTCAGGATTAAAATTGCATCTTTAATTACATCATATTAAAATCCGATATATAAGATCTACGAGTTTTAAGCCTTCGCTATGCAGCTTTTAGTCATGGTCTGAGATGGACCCATGCCTTTTAAAAATGTAGTCAATATATTTTATCCCTTTCAGACACTTTTAGTGGTTTTGCTGTGTTGAATTTTTTTTTTTTTTTAAGCTAGTTAAAAAAGTTGCTAAACTTTGAGCAGAAAACACCACTAGTTCTGGTTCTGTCTCCCTTGTGTTGTGGTTTCGGTTCATATACAAAAACATATTACATAAATCCCATCACAGCACCTTGAAACTTATCCTCATGAAGCAGGAGGTTCCATTTGTAACACTTTGGAAACATGTGGATGTTTTGCTATGGTAAAGGGACCACCCCCTGGCAGAGCTCCTCATGGGCGGTCTTCTCAGTGTGGATCTGTATTCACACAGTGTATGGGGGCCCTTGGCCCCGCCCCCTCTGCCGACCCCACAGCACTGTAAAATTGAGCTGTAAACCAAAGGAAAAAAAATAGATTTTAAGTTTAGTCTCTTTAAGTTACCCCATTCATTATTGGCTAGAGCACTAATTACAGGTTACATGTTTTTGTCTTAATTATTATTTTCTCTTTCTACTTGTAGCCCATTTCCCGGCCGCTCCCCTTGTTGCTTGATCCCTTTGGATCGCACCAGAATGCCGAGCTGTGACCTTTTGTACTTGTGATCGGGGCGGCACAGTCTGCAGGGTAGTTTACAGCCGAGTCCCGTTAACTAAACGGCTTCTGAGGAATTTCACAGAATAAACAGTTTAGTTTTTTACTTTATTACTCGCTATCGGGTTTATGTAGGGACAAGTCTTTAACTCAAAATGTTTAATTTTTAAGTTTTTCTGTTTTTACTTTTAGTTACTTTCCTAACTTCTATTAAATCTTCCTAAGATTGCTTGGTCTGTTCTATTGGCCATCATATTGTAATCCGTACTCGGTAATACTAGAATTTTTCACTGCAGTCTCTTGATCCCTGGTAATATTCTTCATAGGGTGGAAATGCTGGGTTTGGGCCAGTTAAAAAAAAAAAATAAATAAATTCAACACACATACAGAATGTGATAGACCAAATTGCCCTAAGCAAAACTATTCCTAAAGGGAACCTGTCATCAGATTTTACCCCATCAAACTATCAGTCCTTTTGGAATTGCCTCTTTTACATGAAGTTGTCACCAGTTCTTGTGATGGGTGGATATCCCACCAGTTGGACTCTCCCACTGGTCATGAAATGGCGCATTATCTAAAATTTATCTGAATACCGTTTAAGCAGACCTATTATTTTCCTTCTGCTCCTATGTCTTATTGTATCCTCTAAGACGCTGACAATTTGTATTCCCTCCGCCGCAAATGAATACGTCTTTTACACGTTTTTTTGAAAATAAAAGTATTTCCACTGGTGATTGACATTGCTTTATGAAATGTGTTGTATCTCCATTTATCTGTCCTAAACAGTCACATGTATCTGCGAGGCAGCGATCAATCAGTGTCCTGTTCACAGCGGCTTTAATGGAAAATGTCTGCGAGGAAAGGGAAAACGGGAAGCCTCTTATTTCCTCATTTTTAGTCTGTGTGAGATTTTTATTTTTTTATTTTTCTTTTGAACATGAACTTGGCAGAGTCTCGTTATTTGGCTTAGCTTGACAGAATAAATGGTGTGGCCGGGACCATGGGAATATGAGAGGTTAATTTCAGCACCGAAAGGAAATTTGTTAAAGTTGTTTTAGACACACGAGTGTTATATAGTGTTAAAAATACTTTAAAAACCTCTTATACTTACTTAAAGATCTCTTCTCCAGCGGGTCTGCTTAGTAAGGCCAAAGTAGTCCACCCTGGCCAAAGTAGTCCACCCTGGCCAAAGTAGTCCACCCTGGCCAAAGTAGTCCACCCTGGCCAAAGTAGTCCACCCTGGCCAAAGTAGTCCACCCTGGCCAAAGTAGTCCACCCTGGCCAAAGTAGTCCACCCTGGCCAAAGTAGTCCACCCTGGCCAAAGTAGTCCACCCTGGCCAAAGTAGTCCACCCTGGCCAAAGTAGTCCACCCTGGCCAAAGTAGTCCACCCTGGCCAAAGTAGTCCACCCTGGCCAAAGTAGTCCACCCTGGCCAAAGTAGTCCACCCTGGCCAAAGTAGTCCACCCTGGCCAAAGTAGTCCACCCTGGCCAAAGTAGTCCACCCTGGCCAAAGTAGTCCACCCTGGCCAAAGTAGTCCACCCTGGCCAAAGTAGTCCACCCTGGCCAAAGTAGTCCACCCTGGCCTTTTTGGGACACTATTCCTAAGGATCCATATAGTCCTGCCACTTTCCATATAAGATGTCTTCCCAGCTCTCTTGACACATCTATATTTAGAGCTACATTTGTGCCGTTCCTCGGTTCCTCACAGGCATTACCATTATGTTGTCAACAGGGTGTGCTGCCATCTAGTCAATACTGGTAAAGTGTCTGACTGTGTAGCAATAACTCCTCTAAAAATTGAGAACACACAGTTGTAAGTTTTTGAAAGGAAACCTGCCATCACTGAGCTACCTACCAAGGTTTATCTGGGATGGTAGGTTACTGTGTAGTGTAGCCTCATGCTTTTTGTAATAAAACTTTTTGTGCCCCAGAACCTAATAAAACTTAAATCTGATGTATATGCAAATTTTCTTAAGAGGCTACTGGGGCTTTGAGTAGCCGCGGGATGGAGAGGCAGCTACGACTACTCCATGCCCCAGTAGCCTCTTTCGATCCCTCCTACCCCAGTCTTGAGCTTGCAGCTTGATGATGGTGATGGTAGGTTTCCTTAAATTTCTCTATCATGTGGAAGGTGAACAACATCAAAAAAGTCAAATAAGAACTCGTAGATTTGATTGCCCCTCTAAGCTGCCCCTACACCTGAGGTCTTTTGAACCTGCCACTGACTTTCAACAGGGATGAGATTAAACCAGCATACAGACCCCGCCAAGCATGATTATTTATGGTGGGGTCAGATTTGCTCCGACTAAGCAGGAGGCTCTCTCTGTGTTGACCCAAAACTTTGGTGGACACCATAGGGGTGCTGTAATCTATTCTGAAAATGTCTACACACAAGTTCCTGGAGAAACCAAAACATTGTGTAGATTTGCTTTGTTGTTACAAGATGTTTAGTATTAGCTCTTTAACAACATGTGGGAGCCCAAACATCTGCTGTCGGCAAACCATCTGCTGAGTCTCCGAAGCCTTCGCACCTTTGCAGTTGTGGAGAACACACTGATAAATTATCCACATAGTGTTTTGTTTGAGAGCAACTTGGGCGGAGAGATCAGTCAAGTTTATGTATTTTACCTCCTGTCAATTGATGATATTGTGAAGATATCCCAATTATAACTGCTAAGGTCTGACTTCAACTGACTAAGGTCTGACTTCAACAGAATGAAGGGGCTACAGGAATAATTTGCTCCAAGTTGGGCAAGAACAACGGTAAATGCACACTTGCATTGGCTTTCAGTTACACACTCTGTTTAAAGGACATCTATCATCAAAAGTTTATCGGGGCAGGTACTACCAGAGTCCCTTTTGTGCTGCAGCTTCACAGGCTGTTACACTGTGCCAGAACACTTCCCCCTTCCCCTGCATGTGAAGTGACTGCACAATGACTGCATGATCAACCCCAACCCCATGTGAAGTGACTGAACGATCAACCCCACCCTGACTCATTAAGCACTTCTGACTCATTAACATAATTTTAAAAGTTGATTTTAGAAGGACGAAGACCATGGATAACAAATATAAGAAGATTACCACAGTCACAGTGCCCAAATCTATGAGTAGGTGCCCCTATTTTATCATGATGGATTTTGATGGTAGATTTCCTTTAAGCAGAGTGTAAGAGAACTAAAAACAGAAGGCCATGAGAAAGCCTTCATATAATTTAATGGACCCGCAGTTAAGCATCAGTTATTAATGCACGGACTGCTGAGCTATAAACTTTCACGGTTTTCATCCGACAGCACATGTTGTATCTCAGATAACTATAAAACTGCATATCTGTGCACAATCAGACTAGGGTCAGATAGTAACGGCTCTCCTAATGGGGACTTTGCTAATTAAGGCCGTCTTGTAGATGTGTAGAGACTTATAGCCATTGATGCTCCCCTGGAGGATTCTGGTAAAGATTGCATAAGGAAGCGTGTTTTTTTCTTTTCCCATCCTGTAAGTCATGCCTGCATGAGGCTTCCTCACAAGGTAGCAAAAGGGGGGTGGTTTTCCTTTTCCCATCCTGGAAAACATATTTGCATATTTTCTCACAACCAGACTACACACAGTGGTGCACATTTACTTACCCGGTCCTGTTGTGATCCCGCGGTGCGTTGTACGTCGAGGGTCCGAGGTCTGCCGGAGATCACCTTCCTCTTCCTGGTGCATGTGAGTGCTGATCTTGCGACACATTTATTTATTTTTTTTAAAATTCCGCAGTTTGTCCGCCGGCCACGCCCCCGATTTCTGTTGCGTGCAAGCCGGGGCAGATGGGCCACAATACGATCGCGTGCGCCAAAATCCCGGGGCAATTCGACACAAAATGAAAATATTCCAGAAAATCGCGGTCCGTGGACCCTTAGTAAATGTGCCCCAGTCTGTCTGTAGTCGCATATCCATGGAGACACACAGAACTCTATTTGAGCTGTAAACACTAAACAGAAGCCTATTCAAAATTAATGCGTTTTGCAGAGTTTTTTTGATGTTTTAATTCTAGATACTTTGTGTAATAGTCTATTAATCAGTAATATCACAAATACCAGCAATTAATAGGCTTCCAATTGCTCTCCGGAGACGCGGCTCGGTTAAGTGGTCTGCGGTACGTAGACCAAATAATGTCACATGTCTGCCTTATTTTTTTTTTTTTTACTGTTACATTTCTGGCCTTCTGTTCCATTGTGTCTAGTAATATAGGACACATCTGCGACCCTGTGTACATCCAATCAGTCCGCGCTGCGATGACAACTTATTTACCTGTTCATCGGCGAGACCTTGGGAAATAAACATGAATTCATCATCTTTCTTTAGCAATGTTCCCGAGGTTTGAGAACATGGCATTCAGCTGGTCTTGACATGAAAGGTCAGGCGATATTATCCGGTTTGTTTGCAATGCTATTAATTGCTCTCCTGTTGTTCTGGTCTACTGGGCGCTGTTGCATGAAAGGGCATTGCACGGCCGAGCCGGGAAGTAAATGTTGTTACTATATCGGATGCAGCGTTTTCTATAGGCTTGTTTGCTTAAATTGTGCAAGGGGAAATGTATAGACCGTATCCATGGCAACCCATCGATTCTTGACACCGGCTACACTTATGCAAATTTATACTTATGTTAGAAGATGATTGCATCCAGTGTTTTTGGCAAATCCAAGACTCAATTGTTGTACTGAAGAGTCCGTAAGAGTGGGCGGTGTCAATTTTTTTTTTTAAAGGGAACCTTTAAGCACCCCACACATGTGCAGACACACCATGCTGTAGGGGCTGCTACAGAAATGCACACGCACTTTGAATTTTCTTTCTAGCCCCCACGGATGCTGAGATATCAGTAAAAATATCTGACCATTATAATCCTCTGCACTGTCATAGAGGAGGAGCTGGGAGGGACATGTTTTATGCTAATCTTTTCTGACATAAAACACGCCTCTTTCTTTGCTCCAGCCCCTCCTCTATGACAGTGCAGAGGATTAATAATGGGCAGATATCTTTGCTGGTATCTCGGCAATCGTGGGGGCTAAAAAGAAAATTCAAAGTCCCCCTGGATCTCTGTATCAGGCCCTTATATGTGAGGAGGTGAAAGGTCTTCTTTACAGAGGACCTGTTCTTCTTTTTTTATCTCTTTATATTGTTTTACTTCCATTACGTTGCATAGCTGGAGAGTGTGTCATTGTTTTGCTTCCCAATATATCGAGAAGTGTTTGCTCTTGTGACTCTGCCTGTGGTTCCTGTGGTTTCCTCCTGTGGTTATAAGTGCAAGTCACCCTTCACAGTCTAAAATCTGACTCGAAATCTTTGCCCAAAAGTTGTGTGCGTGTGTGAGGAGCCGGTGATTAAGAAATAATATATATTCTTTTCGTCGTAGTTGTGTAGCTTCTACATTGTTGAATCCATATTGTAACGGGCTATTCTCCAGTGTGGACAGGCAGTACCCCGGGTTGGGTACAAGATGGGGTCTGTAGGTTTGTTCTTAAGTTGAATTTGTAGGTAAGTCGGAACTGTATATTTTATCATTGTAGCCTCAACTAAATTTTTTTGGTCTCTGTGACGATTAGATTTTAAAAATGTTGGATTGTCATAAAAACCAGGTTTTAACAATAAATCTTAATTACAGACGCATTTAAAAAGGTTACAGCTGATTATTGTAGCCTGGGACTAAAGTACAGTAAATTACCAACATCCAGAGGTCCGTTTGTAACTAAGGGTTATCAGCAAGTCGAGTGTTCTTAAAGGAAACCTACCACTTAGAATGGCAGGGGTAAGCTGTAAGTACCGAGCACCAGCTCAGGGTGAGCTGGTGCCGGTACTTACTTTGTTAGTGTTATTAACCGCTGTATCGCGGTTTTAACACCTTTTTAAACTTTAGAGCAGAAGAAGCTTCGGCGCTGCGTGCGCACGATCGTGCACGCGCCTACATAGGAAACGCCGGAGACGTTGCGGTCGCACGGTCGCGCCCAGCGCCGAAGTCTCTTCTGCTCTAAAGTTTAAAAAGTGTTAAAACCGCGATACAGCGGTTAATAACACTAACGAAAGTACGTACCGGCACCAGCTCACCCTGAGCTGGTGCTCGGTACTTACAGCTTACCCCTGTCATTCTAACTGGTAGGTTTCCTTTAAGTAGGGGACCACCTGTATTCGCATCGTACATACACTGTAATTGTACACAGAGCGGGTGGGTTAATGGTGGGGTTGATGGTGGGGGCTCATTACACTCATATGTTGTGTATTTATAATCCCTCTCTCCCGATAGACTTACGACCCCACTACAGAGACTACTCTACCAGTTTAAATAACCGTTTCGCCAATCTCTGTGAAAACCAGAGTCTGACAAGGAGCACGGGACAAGGCGAATGTTTCCGTGTATTAAAAATAATAGCTTGTGATTTGTCAAATTAATCACTTGAATAACTCCTTTAATTGCCGTTGTGGGGGATGTGAGTGGCGGTGTATTTTGAGGACGTCGGCGGGCTTGCGTCTCATTGTTTCTCATAGTCTAGTTATAATGGAGCTAAGCCCTTACTGTATGAGAACAGAACAATCAAAGTTCATTAAAAGTGCAGCCAGGCAAGTATCGCTCACGGTTTGCTTGTTTGCGCAGTTTATCGGTGTTTTCTGTGAAGTGTTTTTCAGCTAAGCTAGTTTTAATGAAGGCTTAATGGTGAACATTTTTTTGCCCTGATTTATTAAGGGCCTTTCTTTTTCATATCTGTAATGGATCATTTTGCTGTTGTAGAGTCTGTGTGATTCCTTCACTTAGCTGGTTGTCCTGCTGCTCATTATATAAGCACGTTGCTCCTGGCTATGCCAGCTTTGTCAATACTTTTCTCGCTATAGGGTTTGTAACCGGGTTAGTGACCGCTTCTGTCATTTCTAGGACTCTCTCTATTTAAAGGGAACTTGTCACCAGGTTTTACTCCAATAAACTAGTGGCACCCTAAGTTGGGTATGAAATGTCCTTTCTAAATTTACCTCTTTACGTCGAAATCTTACCGATTTACCTATTATAAAAATAAATCGCCTCCAAAATCATGGGAAAATGAGCACGGAAAAGACCTATTTTGCCAGAGGTGAGTCAAGTTTAGAGGCTGCTGGAGGGAGCATCGCTTCAAGTTTGGTTTACTTTGTAGTCTATGAGCTCTAAAGAGAAATTTGATTACTTGCTGATCTACAGTTTTTGTAACCGGAACCAAACCTAAACTACAAAACTGCATTCTGTGAATATTGCTTTCTAAAACCCCAAAATGTGGGTTTTTTTCACATAATTTTAATCCCTTTATCTGGGTGCTGGTGAATGTGGACGGCGGCAGGTATCGGCATGCTTGGGATGATGTCACCAATATCTGAAGGATGAAGCTTTCATCACACATTATACCCCATCCTCTGTGTACACTGGACTCTCCACAGTTTAGGGATTTGTGATGGGTTTTTGCAGCCTCTTTACCTTGTTCCGGCGTCTGATTATTGTGATTGTTGAGTCAATGGCAGGACGAGTCCCAACAGCCTCGGAAATGTTATACGTGAAATCGCGTAGTGTAGAGGCAGACAACGCCCAGCTATGATGGCGCTAATCCTGGGAAGCCTCAAGCTGAAAGATATCAATAAAGGAAACCTGTACAGTTTAGTGAAAACACAAAAGTACATGGTGAAAGTGAAAACACAGAAAAAGTTACTTAACTTTTTGCAACTTTATTTGATTTGTTTGTATAATAAATAACAAAAATATTTTCCAATTTTTATTTGTAGGTACCATGCCAGCTCCTGAGCAGACTCCCATGATGGAGGAAGGGCTGCCGAAAGCCCCCCAGGATGCTCCCACCACCACAGGCATGGAGCCAGAGTCCACAGCCACTAACATTTTGGCCTCCGTAAAAGAACAGGTGAGTATTTTATACATGAAAGATAAACTCTACCAGTAATATTGTTTTATGTTCTTGCCCCCAGCTCTGTTACACTACATTTTTATAGGTAAAAAGTGCCAAAATGATCACATTCCCAGCATTCCGTGTCCACCATCTATTGTCAGTAGTGATGTAATGATGGGTGTCAGTCTTATCTATATAGAGGTCATTGTACAGGGAGGAGGATATAAGCTGTGACATCATCTATTGTCAGTAGTGATGTAATGATGGGTCAGTGTTATCTATATAGAGGTCATTGTACAGGGAGGAGGAGATAAGCTGTGACCATCTATTGTCAGTAGTGATGTAATGATGGGTGTCAGTCTTATCTATATAGAGGTCATTGTACAGGGAGGAGGATATAAGCTGTGACATCATCTATTGTCAGTAGTGATGTAATGATGGGTCAGTGTTATCTATATAGTGGTCATTGTACAGGGAGGAGGAGGAGATAAGCTGTGACATCATCTATTGTCAGTAGTGATGTAATGATGGGTCAGTGTTATCTATATAGAGGTCATTGTACAGGGAGGGGGAGGAGATAAGCTGTGACATCATCTATTGTCAGTAGTGATGTAATGATGGGTCAGTGTTATCTATATACAGGACATTGTACGGGGAGGAGGAGATAAGCTGTGACATCATCTATTGTCAGTAGTGATGTAATGAGGATTATATTAAACCCCTATCCAATTATCAAGTGTTAACCCTATTATTGAAAAGTAAAATTGCAATATTTGCTACTTTATATTAAATATGTGTTTTAATATTTTTTTTTTAACTCTTTATAAATTATTAACAAAAATATACCTGGTTAAAAACATAGGTCATTTTTTTCATTCTTCTAAATTTCTGTAATAAAAAAGAACTTCCCACATTTTGAGTTAATGGCCACAAAAGGCCTACAGCAATGTATGTTTTGACAAGTACAAGCCTTTCTCCATGGCGGATAGTCTATATGGAGTAAACCTGACAGGTGTATGATTTCCCTGCAGCGCCACCACTGGGGAAGTTGGCAATTATATAGAACCCTTAGAAAGCCTTGATCTGTATTGTTACCATGCGATGAGGATCCAGAACAGAAGATTTCCTTCTTATGATACATACAAATAGGTTTTGTAAGCTATACATGCCTTGCGGTGGTTGTAGCGCCCCCTGCCTTTCCTGTGAAGGATAACTTGAATATGATGTCTCCGATTTCACAATTGCATCAAATAAAATCATATAAACTTTTTTTTTTTCTTATTGCTGGACCTTACAAGAGGTTCCTTTTTTTTTTTTTTTTTTGGCTTGTCCTTTACTGTCCTGTAAAACCCTGCCCCCGCAATGCAAAGGGTTAATCCGTAAAGTTTCTCTACTACAGGATATGACTAATAAAATAGAGTTTCCTCCTACCGAATATGAAGTGTAAATATGTATTTTTGAGTCGTCTTCTTCCTTCTAACTTAAATCCGTTTCTGGGAAAACTTCTTGACAACCGGTACTTTACTGTTACACCCCCCGCTGTGCCGCTTCTCCACATTTCCTAGACTGTTGAATAGAAAATTTGTGTAAGTATATAATGATTCACGAATCAGCCGTATCGCTGCCTACCTCTAGACAAGCTGTGGAAAGGCGGCTGACAACATCGACATGAGCAGCTAATTTCTTAGTCTACAAGAAAATTAACGTTATTTTGAATAATTTACCACTTTTTGGTAGTTATATGATGGTGGTAGATTTTGTTTTGGCCCTGTTCACATCATGTCTTACACAGGTACCAAGCATTATGCCCCAATGTATCTATAGTGACCCATTCACCTGTTTGAGGCCCCAAAGTATCCTCCGTTACCCTATTTTGGGACAGTATACATTGTATACTGAATATGTAATTTCATTGTAAGTTTTGAGAAAGGTATATGCAAATAGCTTTTCCTGAAAGGGAACCCGTCATCAGCAATTGACCTAATAAACCACTTCCAGTCTGCTGTCAAACAGGGTAATACCTTCTAGCTTTTGTTTCTTCCATGGTCCAGTGTGGTGGCATCATCTAGAAAATCGGCTTTGAAGTGAGATGTTATTTGGATGTATAAAGTCACGGAGGAGGAGCGTTTAACACTGGAGTCAAGGTGTGGAGCTCTGAACGTCTCCTCCTCTGTGATTGACATCCTTCATTGGACTTCAGGAGATCTGGTTAGTGATGTCTCCGGGTGCAGGGCCATCAATTACAGAGAATGGGACTTTCTGAGGAAGAGAGCTTTACTTCAGCGTTAAAATCTCCGCCTTCTTGACTTGACAACCAGTTTACATCTCACTTCACAGTTTATTTTCTGGATGATAGAACCACACTGGGTCATGAAAGAAACGTGATCTGGAAGGTGTTCAGCTGATTGACAATATACGGGTAATGTTTTAATAGGTCAATCTGACCGGTTCCCTTTAAATAAGGCAGCTCCCAATAGATCAAAGCCTGACTTTCAAGAAGCCTTGTGACATGCCACCAAAGAAATCTGCCACCAGGATGAAGGATTGTAAACCATACACACTGGCACACTGATGTGTGCCCCTTCTGCCAGGATCTTCTCTTCTCTTAGCTCCTTATGCCCTTGTTTTTACAAAAAAAGACTTTAAAATCTATGCAAATGAGCCTGAGGTGCTCCAAGCTCCACTAACGCCTATGGAGTCTGGAGCCCCTCAACCTCATTTGCATATTTTTAAGACATTTTTTTGTTTGTGTTGTTGTAAAAACAATGGCAAAAGAAGAGCAGATCCTGCCAGAAGGGGCGCCCTATGTAGACCTATAGCTATTGATGGAAAATATGCACAAAGTTTTCCAGGATGGAATCAGGAAAACCACGCTTTTTTGTTATTTTGTAAGGACAGATTTCAGTCTTCACCAGAATTCTCACTGGAGCATTCATGTCCTTTAGAGGACATCTACCACCAGGATGAAAGACTGTATGCAAATGAGCCTGAGGGGCTACTGACTCCATTAACACCAATAGAGCCTGGAGCCCCTCAGACTCTTTTGCGTACAGTCTTTTATCCTCGTGGTAGATGTCCTCGAAGTCTCTGGATTTTTTTTCGTATGGAATTTTAGTGTTTCATTATATTTCGGAGGAATGAGGAGTAAATTATTCTATGTCATTTAGACTATAGTACCTTTTTACTGAGGGTTTTTCACATGGATGTCTCGGTGGTGACCCCTTGCTGTCGGCAGGATGGCCAGCGATATGTTGCTTTGCGTGTCCTATGTGTGTCTGAGAGATTTATATGTGCTGCCATCACATCTTCTGTAGTCGTAACTGACCCAGGGCCTCCGCACTGGGCCTCATTACAGATAAGGGCATTAAATTGGACCTCTGTAGGGTTTATGTTATCATCTTGCAGCATAGTATATTATATCTTTGACTTATAAAAAAAAATCTCTAGTTAGGGGATTTTTTTTTTCCCCCTGAAAAGACAAAACAAAAAATATTAACACGCAAACTGCAGCACGTCCTGATGCCTTGGGTTTGAACTTGCCAGGAATTTTGGACATTTTTATGTTTTCCCCAATACAAAGTCGGCACTTCTTACTTTCTTTTACATCAAATTTTGCATTAATCTACAGTGTTATGTTATATACATTACTAATTATTATTACTGTATCTGTATAGACTAGTAGAAAGGGTTAATGAACATTGAGAGGCAGTTCTGACTCTAACTCTGGCGAATCACCGTTTCAAAAGCACACACACTCGATATAGGGATTGGCTGTTGCTTGTTTTAAATTGTTACTGTGTTATACAAAATTTATGCCATGACTAAGAGCACCTAATGCTCGAAACGCGTAGGAAAACCACTGCCATGTCCCCTGCAATTTTAAAATGAAGAAATAAAGAATATATTGTTTTTTTTTTTTTAGAAGTGCTGCGACCCTTTGTTACTTTGGATCAATTTTATCTATATTAAAGTAGAGATTATTTTGCAGAAGAAAAACAGACTTTTTTACCAGACCAGCAGACAGCTGGACCTTTAGAATGACAGGTGCCATCTGGAAAGTTGTTTACACTTTTAGAAACTTGCTGCCATAGAATATTATGGCCACTGAATGTAAGAAGGTTGGACTTGATGGATTTGCGTATTTTTCCGACCTTATATACTATGATGCTACGAGAAAAAATATCACGGGTTATGGGGATAAAACATTTATTTAATTCTTAAAGGTTGGACTTGCGTCTTTTTCCGGCCTTATGTACTATGATATAAGGAGAACCCAATCCTTAGGGAATGGAGCTCAGAGGAGGAGTAGGCCAGTCTACTTGAGCAACCAAAAGACTATTGCTTAGCACCTGAATTTCTTCAGTAAAGAAGGAAACCATTGACTGAAGACCCTGACTCTAAGGACTTTTTCCCCATGGGTGTACACCAGGTCTTACCATCCCTTCCGGGTAATACCGCAACGATGCCTGGCGGACCCATTAGAGCTTTGGTGCCACCCCTAACCTGGGTGCTTCACATCTGTATCTAATACCTATAAAACATATGATTGAAAAGTTGGCCACCGTTTGAGGAGGGAAGAGATCAGGTACATACAAAAAGGGGGCCTCTCTAGTCATAGCTATTAGATCCTTCAAGGAGCAAGCTCTGCTCTGCTCTGTCCTTGATTTATATAGAGGAACCAATTAAAGAGAGGATCATGTAGACGGACTAGAGTTCTAGTTAATAGCACTTTCTCGTACAAAGAGCTCTCCATGTTCCCTGGATAATTTATATCCGCCCTTTATGACTGTGAGCTGCACCTGACCTAATAATGTCCCGACTGTCCTTGCTCAGTACTCCGCAGTCCAGGCTCCTCAACGGGCAAATTCTACCCAAACCCCATTGTGTATTGTAGCAGCAGAATGATTTGCAGTCTTCTGAATTTGTTTTAGCCGGCAGCACGAAGAAAAACAAATTGAGACTTCTGCCAAGTCAGAGTCTCGTAGTGGAAAAAACTGAGGTTTTCTGGTATTCTTGGTTCTTCTCCCACACAATGGTTTTAGTATAATTTCTATGAAAAGCGCGACTGTTCCTACAGAGAAGCTGTGTGCTAAATGAAGGATTGACTGCTGTAATTGTAGGGACCCGGTTACTGCGTTAGATCATCATTTCAGAAAACCACAGCAACAGCTTAAAGAAGCAAGAAAGTTAAAGACCAAGTAATGACCAAATAAATGCGACTGCTTCGAAGAACTAAAGAAATAAGATGAAGTATGAGATTACACATCCTGGTCAAATCAAGATTCATGGAAGAATCTGTCATTTTTCAAAAATTGTTATATAGTTTTATAGGAATTAGACCCTTTTGAGAGTTGGGGCAGTCCAAATGTAAGCTAGTGGGTCTGCATTGTACTTAAATGGTTAAAGGAAGTCTACCACCTCCCCCAAGCGTTATAGTCTTCTGCCAGCATGTTTTAAGGAAATGCTCTGTTTTTCCCCCAGCATATCTATATATTATTTCTGTCCATTATGCAAATTCTGAGAAATTTCCATTTTAATCCGTATGCTAATGAGACAGTTGGTGCACCTGAGTGTGTCCTCAGGGCCTGGAGGACTGTGATTCTTGCCCACATCACTTCCCTCCTATTCTGGTTTTGTTTCATGCTCCTCACAAGGCAAATCTTCTGCTTATCTGATGGTGAGGGTCATAGTCCATGCAGTAATAGCAGTGTTTCAGCTGCTAAGTACATGTTCGGGGTGCACCAACTACCACATTAGCATAAACATGGAAAAGGGAATTTCTCACAAAATGCCTAATGGACAGATATAATAACAGTATTTTTGCTATCTTGGTGCATTTCGCTACAACGTGCTCATAACAAGAGATAAGCGGACGGACGTTTGGTTTCAGCTCACGCAACCTGGACATTTCGTCGGATTGGTAGCTGAACAGCCAATCCTGCAAATTGACAACCACAGCAACTGGATATGATTGGCTGTTTGGGCACTAATCCTGCAATATGTGCTGGTCGGACAGGACCCAGAAGTAAACGTCAGGTCCACTCATCTCTACTACAATAAATGGGTGTGTATATATGTATGTGTGTGTATGTATGTGTGTGTGTGTGTGTGTAATATATAATATATTTGTCTCCCCTGCCTTCTGCTTGTGATGACTTTCACCCTGGCAGCTCTTACATGCAGGAGGCTGTTAGTAGTACATGCCAGGAATACACTGGAAACACTTTTCAACACACAATTATACAGGACTGGAGTGGATGATGGATGGGTCTTGTGATATATTATGAAAATATATGTAACAAATATACTTATACTTTTTTATGCATAGATTTGGCCTTTGTTTCAATTCCCTTCTACTTCCTACATAACTGGAGTAACATTTATGGATTGTTCCAAGTGTTCAATGTCAGATCTTAGAAAAATACATGCTTTATATCAATTATGAAGAGCCCCCACCAACCCCCCTTCCCAAAACTTTTTTTTGTAAAAGTCTTCAATCTTTTGATTTAAGACCCCCCCCCCCCCTTTCTTTTCTGGTCCTGTATGTTTATCCCCTTGGACCTAGAGAGTACTGTCAGGTTTTCGGTAATGAACACTCGCTAGTGATTTAGCAGAAACTGTGGTTCTATGAGAGGATCCTAAACAGGACAATAAATATGAGGAATAAAAAAGGAATTTCAATAAAGCTGCTCGGGCTGCTACGTGCTCCCAATGTGCAGTGTTCAGGAAGGCTGCATTATGTGTATTACAGAGGCAGCCATGTAGGAGACGGTTACATACTATGCTCAATATCGCTGGTTTATGGACTCTATATTATGTGATACTACTGCATTGGGATGTTAATGCCTCATAACTGAAAGGCATATTTCCAATGAAGGCTAATTTCACACTACTGGTCTTTACCCTCCGGTTCTTACCCCTGGGCCTTACCCCTGTTCTTTATCTCTGGTCGTTACCACTGGTCCCTACCCCTGGTCCTTAAAGAGGTCCTGTCACTACTAAAGTAAGCAGCTCCTAGTGCTACATCAGAGGCAGCAGTGTTATCGGAAACCTCCGATAATGCTAGCAGAGTCTGCCGCGATGTACACTAGAAACGCTTGCCTCTTCCCCCGGACCGCCCTGTCCACTGCACAGGCCAGCGGTGACTGGTGAGCGTCATGCCCCTAATCCCTCACCCTCATGAATACACCGCATCACTTTGAGCGTGGTCTGGCGTTTGTAGTGTAGAGGCTTCCGATAACACTATCAGTGTAACACTGTGGCATCTGTTGTAGCACTAGAAGCTGTTTACTTAGCTCCTGGTGCCGTTTTTACAGGCGACATGTCCTCTTTAAGTAAAGAATGGAGGTTTAACGTATCAATAAAAAATCCCATTGATCTCTATCTCAATGTAAATATCATGTCATGGTCATTTAGGCAGGTATCCGTTATCCATGTGTGTTTTTTTCGAATGGAGGTAAAGTCCTGCAGCCTGTGTTATTATTATTATTTTTTTTTTTTTTTTTGTTCCAAAAACGTATGTATAATGGATTCCTGCCTTAACGAAACACAACAGATGACATAAAATTTACATTATTTTCAATGGGATTTTTTATTTATACGCTAAAGCTTTGTTTTTTTGTTTTTTTAACGGGGATGAGGAATGGTAATGTGAAATGAGCATTAGCCAGTAATAATATATGCATGACATACCATAAGTGTCCAAAGGATGCTGCACTTCCATGGCTCCCATGTACCTTAAGAATAAGGGTTCCCCTACTTGAGGAGAGTTGGCCACGTAAAGCTCCTTCCATTATTTTTTATGATATTTCTAAGAATAGCTGAGCTCCCCTGTAATAAGGTTTTCCTGGGATTTCCCCTGCCATATTAAAGCTGAGGTCCTCCTCTTTAAAATGACTCAAGAACATGAGACCTGTGCTTCTAGGTGCCATGGTTTGATAGATATAGCTGTTTGATTCGAGCCCACTGTCATGTCGTTTATACATGGGTTATGTGCATGACGTATATAGCCATGACAGTCGTGAAGAGGTTAACGTGGATTTAGAAATCATGGCTACTGCAACTCCTGGCCTTATTTTGTGCTGTTATTGTAGCCCAGCTGTATGAAAATGATTGTAATTTAGCTGCAATACCTTGCACTACCCAAGGTCAGGTGTGGCGCTGTATGTGCAAGAAAGTTCACCCTCCAACCACTCAAATTTGTTATAAGTGCAGTTTGGGGGACAAGTTAAAAATTATAACCCATGACTTCTGTACAATGTAAAACTTGCCCAAAAAGTCTAATTACTGATAATTCCCACATTTTGATTTCCAAAAGTTGCACCCAATGTACAGGAAGGTTTCGCTCCATATATTCTTATTAAGTGTTATCCACTTGTATGTAAAACTCCTCGGATAGGGATGACATTTATAAGCGGGGGGGGGGGGGATAAGTGGAGCAGCAGGCAGGACACTATTCTTTATTGCTGAATGTGTTGTCATTCACTTCATTCCTATCCTGCAATTCCTGTATCGTCCGGCAGCCATTGATGTTTAGCATGGCGCCTTTTCTGGTAATTACGGCACATTGAAAGGCACAGAGGAGAGCGTTTCGGCTGAGCTCCTGTATAGACTTGCTCACAAATCCCTTTTCATCTCGGTGATTTCTGCAAAACTGCGGCATCCTCTGTACACAGCAGCCATCCAGCTCCTCCTGTCACTCCCAGGCTTACGTGTCTCTGCCATTCCCCAGACTTATCTTCCCTGCTCCGAGACGCTGCAGGAATGTTGATTTACAGAAATGATCAGCTAAGGAGCAGGTAATGTGTATGCAGAGGTCCAGAACCATCCCTGATGGTATATACTCAGGTGCCATTGGATTGCAAACCCACTCAGCCGTACTGCCTGACCACGTCTGGCAGCCGCCTGACTAGCCCTGGCCACAACTGTCCGCCGCCTGGCCACAACTGACTGCTGCTTGAGTTTGAGGGTGCAGCCACGCGTTCAGTTTTTCAGATGCAGTTTTTGAAGCCAAAAGCAGGTGTGGACCGTAATGGTTGATGACTTATCAATTAAGAATCTCTATGTTCACTCCACTCCGGGTTTTCAAATCAAAAACTGCATCTGAAAAACTGAACGTGTGGACGAAACCCTAAAAGAGAAATGCGTTTAATTGAAATAAATCGCCTGTTAGTCCTGGATGGATCCTGTTGGGATCCACATTTTTTTTTAGAGACCATGAGCACGTCATCTGACCACTTAAAATAAACAGCCAAAAACTGCTTTTACGTGCCACAATTTCTCTTGTTGGGCACATTATTACATTTTTCACTTCCAATTTGCTGAAGATTCATGATAATTTTCCACTGCATTTTATTTATGAAACATGTGGATGGGATTTCTTTTAATCCACCTTTTTACACTGTGATTTGTAAATCGCTGTGGTTGCATTTATACAAGGAAGAATCGGTGCCTAGCCCACCAGCTTTGATGTCTAACCCAACTGCATCTGAAAAACTGAAAGTGTGGACGCACACCCTTAGGGTGGTGTCACACGTGGCGTTTTGGACCCGGTTTTAGTCCATTATTAAGCAGTCCATTAAAAACGTATGTGTTTTTAAAATGCATGTGTTTTTTAACGGGCTGCTTAAAAACTAAAAACGGGTTCAAAACGCCACGTGTCCTTAGGGACACTGCAACAGACACACACACCAGCTAGCTTCTTAAGAGCCTGTCATAGTCTTAACAATGCACCCAAAAAGTTGCATACCACCAGTGAGTGGAATCCTTAGAGATGCTCCAGCACTTTGCTCAGCAATTTTGGCAATTCTATTGAATGGAGTGGCAGGACACATGTTCTACCTGCCGCTCCACCTACTAATGAGAACAGGACCCCATATCTCCTATTCTTGTGGTCTGTGGGGCACCTATACAGCCAGCCACCCTATGCATGCCATGAAAAGAGATTTCTTTTCATGTGACAATATGGCAGATAATGGATTTCTAGCCATGAGCTCTTGATCCAGGGATTCATTTTAATTACGGTAGCAAATTTGGAGTCTGGGTGGAATTTTTGAAAATTGACTTTTACCTAATTAGGGTTTCTTGCTCTGGATCATTATTGCAGGATAAAGGGCTGAGCTAGATGAATGGATGTCTCTTGCTGTGTTGTAGTATTTGGTTTTATTCTACATTTGCTGTGTATCCTCCTATATGCCGTGTCCTGTTCCTAAATCCTTATAAAGATATTTGACCTCTGCAGGGCAGTAGTTATTACTTGGATTACGAGTGGTGCGGAGATGATCTATTTCAGACCGAACACACAATGTGGAGTGTACCAGGACTTCTCATCCCGTGTTCAGAATGCAATGCATGTCACATAGTAACATCAGTCACTTATTATCTTGGTTGTATTCCTGTTACTGGTCATGTAATATGTAAGCCGTGGGCACTTCAGGACAAGTGGAGGAGCCAGGATACCCACACTGAGGGACTTTGTCCTGTATCCGATAGGTGACAATGCTCCGCACTATTAATGACTATGTCCTATCTCTGGGTGGATCCCTAGACTTTGCCTGCATTATGTAATTAAGGCACATTTATCTTGTATTAGTAAGTTTCTCAGATTGTCTATCAGACAAGGAACACTGAGGCATCCAACTGAAACAAAAAGTAGAATCGGCATGCTACATTATAGTAGCAGAAAAACTGACAAATCCATCACATGACGGCCAAAAATAGTGCCCCAATGGGACGCTGAGAGGTCATTATCTTTTATCTGCAAAGCCCCTTTAAGGGACATCTACCATCGGGGTCAAGGATTGGAAACCAAGCACACTTACGTGCTGGAGTGTGCCCTTTACACTCTTCTTTTACAACAAAAAAAGGCTTTAAAAAAAAAAAAGGGCATAACAAGCTAAAAGAAGAGCAGATCCTTCCAGAGGGGACAGACATCAGCATGTAAGTGTGCTTGGTTTTAAATCCTTGATCCTGATGGTAGATGTCCTTTAATGGGGTTTTTGTCAACCATGATAGTTTCCCCCTATCCACAGGGTAAGGGATAAGAGTCTGGCTGGTATCTGACTACTGGGACCCCCACAAATATACGGTAAGTACATATCCCCGAAGTTTACAAGACTGGGAGAATTGATTTCAGTAATTGAGTGAGGCCTCATGTAGACGGCTGGACGCCTGGACTAGATGCTGGGCATAGCCCATTACCAGCTGGAGAAGGAGGGCGCGATCCTCAGCCTTTCCCTCCGTTGAAAGCCTAAGCGTCTGTGCTACAAGTATGGCAAAGTATGGGACATTTCTATATTGTACGCTGTCTTTGTGACTTGGTCACAATGTGGTCAACGCACTGTGATTGGGTGCCATAAACCTCTAATGGAGCAGAGACTTGGCCGCAAATTGTGCAGCCGGATCAAAGAACCCCATACGGTCATGTGCATGGAGCCTAAAGCTGTAGGTTAAGCATGCGTCCTGATGCTAAATTCACGGAAGTGTCAGAAATTGCAGTACATAGTTTTTTTTTATCTCCGCCGCTTCCATTTACTGTCTGTGAGAGTGCAGGAGATAGCCGAGCGCTGTGCTCTGCAATTTCCCGGGCTACTATAGTATGGTATACTGCAAACCGGACCCCCTGTTATTTTAAATAGCTTATGGTCAGAGCAGTCGGACCCAACCCATTAATAGGGGATAACAATTGAAGTTCATTCAACCCCCTGTAAGAACACTTAGTAGCATAGGTTGTATTGCTGTACAGAGACCGTGCCATTTACCATCACCTGATCCAGAAGCGGGCGGCCCCATCGTAGTGTCGCGGCCTATTCTTCATGCTGCTGGTACCCCTCTCCTTAAAGTAAATAGAATTGGCAGATGCATCCCATCTCTAACCAGCCATGGACACCCCTTCCAAAAGAAAAAACCTCAACCCTGACTATATCGGATGCTTTATGAGGACACTCCGAACTTCAAGATTTGTTTTTTTTCTTCTTTTCATCAGTTCGGTTTCTTGGCAGCTTTCTAATTCTCTTATTATTTTATTAAGTGTAACTACTTCTCCACTTAATTCTATTTAATCCGTAGTCATTGAGCGCTATGATATATTACACGAATTTTGAATCGCTTATTAGATTAGGCTTTGATTTTTTTTATTTTTTCACTCAATTTAATTGTAATTTCTTGTAATTGAAATATTATAGGTGCAGTAATTTCATGATCATCCCGGTTGTGTGAGAGAGTAGCAGCTCTGTTTTATTTTACAATATTAAAGTTTTATTACTCCTTTTTTTTTTTAAATCCCACATATACCGTATTTTATATATTTTTTTTACCTACATTATACTGACTTCCCATAGTGTAGTGCCCACTGCATGCCTCCCATTTATACAAAACTGTACAAATAAAACACATGAATTCTGCAAAATTGACTAATTTTGTTCCAAATGTTTACCCTGCCACAAAGGGTTGATCTGCTGTAAAGCACAAGTCAAATCATTTGATTATCCTTGGCTTAGACTAAATTCACATCAGCATTATTGCTTCCGTTATGAGCTTCCTCTCAAATGTTCCAAAACAGCAAAACAAATGTTCTAAAAGTAAAACCAGATACTCAAATAAAAGCCTAAAATACCCCAGAGTCGCCTATTGGGCTCTGTTGGGGTCGGTCATTTAAACCATGTTGAACTTGTAGGTCTTTAACAAAGCAGAACGTAATGGATTTGTCACCCCCTCTGGTTCAAGTAAATACTTGTCTTTTCTTACAATTCTTAGGCATCATTTCTTACTACTCAGTGTTGTGCCAACCTTCCTGGAAATCACACCCAGTTGTCAGTGTGGTTTATCGAAGAAGATCTAGTTTGTACCATAATTATTATTTCATGGCAAGTGAAATATTTTTCTTGCTAAAAATTGTTACTCCCTTCCTTACCCCATTATGTTTTGTCCAAATAAGGCCATAACTAGTAAGGTTCCAGATCAGTGAGGCGGTCGCTGGCCTCAGTGCTCATGTGCACAAGAGTTGTCAAAAAGTTTGTACATGTGACCACCAAGGTCATTAATTGGTCCTTGTCAGTGACGAGAACATCTCCACTGTTTTGGACTGGAGAAAGAAAAGGCGGCCATGCTATTGGGAAAGAGAATCGGGTGTAGATTTATATGGCTGCCTCTTCCATTTTATACCTTTTTTTGTTTTCTAGTCCGTCATTAGGACTTTTTTGGTTGCGCCAGCGTCTACTTTTTTTTTTTTTTTACCTTTTGTGACCTACCCATGTTTACCTTGCTTCAAAAGCTTTTCATGTAACCCTTTTCATGTGTCACCGCCTCCATCTCTCCACCCTCTGAAAACTTTTAACACTGTTTTTAGTACATTCCAAACAAATGGGGATCTTGTCTTGATTGATCTGGTTGTGGTTATTCATTGTCACCTGTACAAATTTACTTTCTTTATTGGGAAAAAAAAATTGTCCTCTGCTCATGTGTTTATATGGGATTAAGAGTTACTGAAATTTTTGTCTCCCTTGAACCAAAGTTTTTAAGGATTAAACAGATTTACCCAATTTCCAGAACTGAAAAATGTTCTATCTTGTATGAGAGAAGTCTTGTACAATCTGGTCAGAGTCTAATTTTGTTTCATACCTTTTGATTTCCTAGCAATTTTCAAGTTGATGATTAAAATCACTCCTCCTTTTGCATATTCTCATCATCTGTATTTTCATTATTTTCCATTTTCTACTTCAGGTCAGTAGTTAAAGTGTAAATTGCTTCTTTCTGTCTGAAGGATAAAGAGAACTTGTTAAAAAAAAAAAAAACAGATTCAATATTTCTTTAATTATATTTTTAAATGCAATAAATAGGTGGAACAAAAAAAAAAGCCGGTAAACGAAAAGTGTCGGGGCTCAAGGGGCCCACTTTCAGGAATCTGTGGCCTCGTCGGCCTATGGGGACTTGGAACTAGTGACTTTTCAGGGCCATCAATTGGCCGAAACTTGTCCAGTATCCCTGGCACTTCTGTCCTAGATTACGGTACCGAAGAACATTATTCAAGTGTTATTTGGTTGTTTATCCATTTAAAGATCTTACATTTTAGACCTTAATGGAAACCAACCACCTCCAAAACACAAACCCATTAATACTCAACCCCGCTTCTCTTCATCTTGATCCCGGCGCTGTACGTTGCTAATCTTGACACACCGAAATCGCCTAGAAAACAAAGTTATAATTGGCAGTACAGGGCGTGGGCACAAGATGTCTGGTGCTCTGGGCTGCTAATTATGCACACCCTCGCCGCCTCCCTCTCCCATGCTAATAGAGGATGGTGACGGCACGCAAGAGGCGTGAACTCACCTCTCTCCCATGTGCCCAGCATGGGAGAGGGAGGTGGCGAGGGCGTGCATGTTTGGAGGTGATTGGTTTCCTTTAAAGGGGTTTTCCCACAAAACAAGTTAGGCAGTGCCCACAGGATAGGGCCTAACTTGCTTATCGGTGGGCTATTTCCGTCAGCTCCACAGGGATGACCGGCTGCTCTAGTCATCTTGGAGAGTGACGAGGCACCCGACTGGGGTTCAAGTTACACCCTATCCAGAGGATATGGCCTAACTTTTTTCATGGGAAAACCCCTTTATGCAGCGGTCACACATTCCACTAACGTTCATAATGCAATACTTGCGCATGGGAGGCAGGCTTCTGCCCGATCGCCTATGCGTTTCCAGGAAAACACATGTGATTGGTAACTAGACCCCGGTGTCTTGTATTAATGCAAGTTTCTTTGGAAACCCATATGCGATCGGGCCCAACCCCCGTGCGCTAGTGTTGCGTTTCGAAAATGGTGCTAGCAGAACGTGTGACTGCAACCTTAAGCTTCAAGTTATGTATCTGGCTGTTCAGGTTTTTTAATTTTTTATTTTTGTGCCATTTAAAAAAAAAAAATCTTTTTATAGAATGAACCTTCATTGGTTGCTATATTCCACCCAGGTGTTATTTGTATTCCTATCCACCTGTGGGCCCTGTACACTTGCATTACAAATAAAACAACCTTGCAACCACTTGAGTTAATTATGCATTTGAGGAAGGAGCGGGATAGATTAGATTCATCTTTTAGCAGCACAAGGGGGTATTCACTGTGTGACTTAGACGTCGCGTGGAGTTCTATGGGCTCTTAGGAGACTCTTATAAATCCCTAGAATTGATTAAAAAGACAGATAAAATAAAAGAGCAGTAAATGTTAACTTGACAACTGATTACATCATAATGCGGATCGAGTTTCTTGATTTAGAAAGATTACAGCATACCTCCAACCAAAGCTAAAAAGTTGGTGGCCAGTTTGAAACGTATAATTTGCACACCCTTTGGTCCGTTGTATTGTATAGTGTTTGTGAGGGAGCAGGTATGTGCACAATCTCCAGGACTCCGCACGGGATGGGTGACCTCTGGATGGAGTAAGCAAGTCTACAGGGTCTCCAACACAATGCTCTGGCCTCAGTGTTTGGGTGGATAAAAATTGGACAGTGTTAATCTATGCCAAATTTACGAAAAGTGTCCGATGCTGAATTTTAACTTATTGTAACTTATGAATAGCCTTTTCATCAAAATATGTGTGGCCCACTTCTGAGCCATCTACCTTTGCTTAACCACACTCTTTTTATATGTTGCAACATTTCATTTACTATACGATGTGGAGAAATTTGACACAAACTTTAATACCAAGGTCTATCTTCTAGGCCTATTGGGGGTCGCAAGGCTGCCTGCTCTCGAGGCCTTTGGGGGGGGGTGTCGCATGGCCACCTGCTCTCGCGGCCTTTGGTGGGGGGTGTCACATGGCCACCTGCTCTCGCGGCCTTTGGTGGGGGGTGTCGCATAGCCACCTGCTCTGGTGGCCTTTGGTGGGGGGGTGTAGCATAGCCACCTGCTCTCGAGGCCTTTACGGGTGACAAGCCCACTCTGTAGGCCATGGGGGGTAGCAAGGGCGCTCTCGAGGCCTTGGGGGGGGGAGTTGCAAGGGCGCCCTCGAGGCCTTGGAGGGGGGGGTTGCTAGTCCGCTCTTTTGAGGCCTTGGGAGTCGCCACCCATCTGCTCTCAAGGCCTTGGGAAGTCACAAGCCCCCTCTCGAGGCCTTGGGGGGGGGGGGGGGACGCAAGCCCGCTCTCAAGGCCTTGTTAATTATATTTAAGTATTCATGGGGCTCTGTGCTAAGGAAAAACCATCCAGGGAGGGACAAAATCAAGGCTACATCAGGTGCCAGAGCTTTATTTTGAGTCCTGACAATCCTTATGAAGAAGTGTGGCCTGCTTGGTGGATTTATTATGTATACAGAATGTGATGTACTTAAATATCTCGCACTCCTACCAGCGGCACTGGATGGTCCTCTCCCCCTTCAGCCATATTTTCCCTTTTGCTATATGTTTACACAGTGAGATCACCCTTTAGGTTTCCGTTCAGCATTCTTGGGATTTACTGGATGCGTGGAAGGCAGTGAGTTTCTCCCATACGTCTTCGCTGCTGATATCTTCAGAGGTTGTAGGCGGATATCTGTTCTGCTGGCGTGCCAGGCTGGATGTGTCATGAGACTGATCATCCACAGATGACCATTACTTACAGGAAGCTCCGTACAGAACACAAATATTTCACCTGCGCCGCTGGGAATGATCCTCACCGCCAGCGATACGGTGTATGGACTTGTGGGGAGGGTCAGTGCTAACCTGTTCCAGACTGTGAAATGTTTTACTTATTAGTCAAGTGTATACAGTAGTATAATATATGCATGCTGGTCAATCATTGATCACTTCCTATCAGTTCTAGGAGTAGTGGGCGGTATAATGGGAAAGAAAAATAGTAAAGAAACCCTTTTACGTTTCATTATTGCTTTTATACTAAAAGGAAAACTGCCAGCGACACTTAAAGATCCAGGCACCACAACTGTGGTAATCTCCTTATATTTGTTATATTTGTAAGTTCCTTCTAAAATGACCATTTAAAATTATGCTAAACAGGTTTAAGGGCTCTGGGAGGCATTACCAGAGCCCTGCTGTGTTGTAGCTTCACAGGATGTTGCACTTTGCATCAGCACATCTCCACACAGTGGGAGGGGGTACGAGAGCTCCTGCACAGTGTAATAGCATATGATACTACAGTACTTGGGGTCCCTGGTAACACTAGCTACATCCCTTTCGGCTCATTATCACAATTTTAAAATGAATTTTAGAAGGAATGAGGTCACGGAGAACATATATAAGAAGATTACCACCGTTACGGTGCCAGGATCTATAAGTAAGGGCCTGTGGTTTATCCATGCTAGATTTTCATGGTAGATTTCATTTAAAGGACATCTACCACAAGGATGAAGGATTGCCCCCTCTGGCAGAACCCACTTTTCTTTTAGATTCTTATTCCCTGGTTTTAAAAAAGAATAATACTAAAAAATTTAATTATGCAAATGAGTCTTAGGGGCTTTGGGCTCCAAATGTGCAATGGAGTCTGCTTCATTGGTCTGACGGAGCAATGAGGGAAGCACTGAGACCCCCACTGATTAGCAAGTTACCAAGTCTAGTTTATGGGAAAACTCCTTTAAGTATTTCAGGTGAGGAGAAACTGAAGTATAAAATCCTCCCAAAATCTAGTGTTCGGCGGGTGGGGTGGATCAAACATTCCAATGTACTTCTGTTGTTAGTGGAAACCAAATCAAGTCTGTGACGCATAGAGGGGTAGTCTGTTGTATAGCAGTTAAAATGATAGGTCACTATAAGAAAATAAGCAGGCACTTCCGGAAGGGAAAAAAAAACCTGGAGTCATCCGAGGCTTCCAGTATTTTCTGCAGTGGGGTACGAGGATCAGGATGGTGGAGCAGGGGAGGGGGTGAGATTATTCTGTAGAGCTCAGTGTTGCAGACCGGTTCGGATGTTCCATTAATGTAAAGTACAGTTTATCTCGCACGCGGCTCCTGCACATTTAGATAAGTTTAAGGTTTCAGGCTACAATTGTTCCGGCGATGGTAAATGACAGTTCATTTGAAGTCGAGGCGTTAACAAGTCCCCGGTGATTGCTCCATAGCAACTTGTTTATGACGGTGAGATATAAATATGCACACGTATCATCATTATGCATCCCTCTGATTAGCTCACTTATAGATGCAAAGTCTCCTAATTCTCGCCTCGTTTTATGTCTAGAACAGACATTTTCAAAGGGGAAATAAAATGTAGTCTCAATGTAACAGCCTGTGATGCTTTTGCACTGAGGGGCTCTGGACCCAGAGCCCTTCTTGTTCATTAACATAATTTTAGATGAAAGTAGTCCATGGATAATCTCCAAATATAAGGAGATCACCACACTTATGGTGCCTGGATCTGTGAGTAAGTGCCCCCGGTTTATAATTTTTGATTTTGATGGTTGATTTTCTTCAATGATTAGCCTCCTCTGTCTGAGGTGGAGGTTGCTCAGATGAACAGATACACTGCTCACTACTGGAGAAAGAACAGCAGAGACAAGGCAAAACTTAAGTATATTATAAAGTTAACTATTATCACCTACTGTATTGATTTCTAGGGGAATAAAATTATTTAAAATGTTTTGATACGCTTTAAATGTGTATTTCTAGATTAGGGTCCGTGATCCTTACGGCTTTGCTAGGTTTGTGTCTGATGACTCTGGGCACCCCACCAGTCAGCAGTTTGAAGAGGCTGCAGCCTCTTTAATAAGTTCAGTTTCCTACACTTGGATTACCGTATGTTCTCTGGGACTGGCGTTGAATAAATGTAGGAGGGGGAGTGTTAAAATTTTAACAAAATTATTTATAGAAATTTTCACAAACATAAATCGGAAAAGGGAAAAAAAACCCTCCATTCCGTCTCTATTTTTGGAGAACCGGATCCTAAACAATAGAAGGAAAAGTGCTTCTGCCAAGCTCAAAGATATCATGACACTTGTCACATAGGGACAGACTTCTTACTTTGAAGTTATATTGGGATCTTAGATTCCTGTGTTTTAGTATCTGACTCCATTTCATTTTGTTTACAAAAATTAGTTTAGAGCAAAACTCTCATCTAGATGCCAGGGGTAACCAGGCACCGCACGCCACCTATCAATTAGATCCCAGCTGGAAGCCTCCATGACCTCTTTTGAAATGTGTATTTTTCACCTGAAGCATAAATATATTGTGGTTTATTATGAATCTGAATCCCCCACTATAGACAAAAAAGTTACAGTATTTTGTGTTTTAATGAATTTCTTGAGGCCTAATGACATGATGTGAGATTAAAGCCAAACCAGTATATCTTTTCCAGAAGGAACCGATTCCAAACCGTAGACAGCACTGTTTGGACGTGATTGTGTCTCCTCAAGGCGGCCTTAGATGACCCTAGTGAAAAGCCTCACTCAGTTAAACCAGTTTCCTACACTGTACTGAAGAGATGTAACCATGTCAAAACAGTGCTGTCTACAGTTGTTCCTTCTGGAATAGATGTACTGGTTCGGCTTTGATCCCACAGCATGTCATTAGGCTTCCTGAAGTTCCTGCTTGATGGTGAGAGAGATGCTTTACAAGGCAACAGAAGAGGCAGTGGTTTTGCTTGTCCCATCCTAGAGAACTTTTTTTGCATATTTCTCAGAATCCCCTAGTGGAGCATCAATGGCTATAAGACTCCACATCCCTGCAAGGCGGCGTTAATTGGCAAAGTCTCCATAAGGAGAACTCTTACTCCCGGACGTTTGTGCTACCTGCTCATTCGGTGGGTCGAACACAAATTTATTGCTGTTGCCTCATGTACAAGGCCGTGTTTTCCATAGATCTGTATGCCAGTGGACTCTCTCCCATTTCTTACAGAATACCTAGACTATTGGCCATCATGGTAGTAGCGTATACTGAATAGTTAAGCAGAATGTTTCAGTTCTGGTTATTCCGGTTTCTCTCCACACTCGGGTTACTATAAATAAATCCTATTAATCATTTATTTACCAAAAGCACCCGTTTTGTGTGCAATAGAAGTCTCCCGCAGGCGGTCAGCACTTTGACTAATTGTGTTATTACACTACCCATAAAAATGGTTTTAAGCATCCTCAACGTGAAGGAGTTGCAGCGCCCTCTGGTAACAGACCAAATATTCTATGGTATTGGTTGTTTCTCCAGGTGGATGCGCCTTTCCTTTCACACACTGAAGTATATAAAAGCATTTAACTTAACAAAACAATGTTCTTGCGCATGTTTCCTTTCTGGAAAACTACAAATTAATCTCTGGAAAGATTTTGGGCGGGGGCTCGGCATAAGCAGTATGCAGTAAACTCTTGAGCTCCCCCTAGAGGCAACTTCAGGTGGTCATAATTGTATTATACAGCTGTTTACTGAATGTGTGTCTCTGTATCACAGCTCTGACCGCTGTTAGGATATATGTGGGACTGATATCTGATTAAATTATCCATAGAAATTTTGCTGACATGAATGAGGTCAATCTTTGCCGACCCATCACCTGACAGCAAACGGAAAAGCAAATCCAACATGTGGAAATGTGGTCTTAATGCTAAGTAGCTGACAATATATTATATAGTACTTTAACATTAATAAAATGGATTTTTTTGGATTTTTTTAATTTAAAGCCAGTACGGTATAGCTTTTTGTAAAGATATTGAGCTATTGAGCCCTCTCCTGGTCTGTAACACTCCAGTCTATTTGTATCTGGTTATTAAAAAAAAAGTTGTAAAAAAAAAAGTAAGATGTAAGACTATAACCAGCAGTTCCCTGTAGCCTCTAAGCTGGTAGAATCTGATAAAAGTAAAGATTCTCCTATATAAACCTCGGAGTTGTCAGAATAAGAATTTACATTATGGTCACTGATTATTATAATCAATTCATATAGGAAAAAAAAAAATCTGTGCCGTGCTCTGTAAAATTGCATTATCCTAATCAGGTGGATGTGGTCTGCATTATAATCCGCACTGGTCCATCACGTGGCTTTTCAAGGTCGTATAGAATAGGTATAATAAGCCGCTCTTATAAATGGTAATTCCATATTCCATACTGATTACATCTTCTGACAAGGCCTGAAAGAATTATTTTATTCTCTGCTCCTTAGAAATCGGGTAAATGGTCACCTTTCAGACACAAAGGTGTTCAAAGGATTGGCACTCAGCTTTCCCAGACACCAGAATGCCAGGTCAGTTATTCAGTAATAGATCCTACTTCACTGTTTCCTGTTGAACAAAGAAATGAACAAGCTACTCGGCTCCTCCTGCTATATAACATGCAGCTTTCAGATAGGACGCTTTTCATAATCTGCTCTATTACCAGCTCCCTGCAGATAGGACACTATGTACAAACTGCTCAGCTCCTCCTGCTTTATAACATGCTGCCTGCAGATAGGACATTATGTACAAACTGCTCAGCTCCTCCTGCTCTATAACATGCTGCCTGCAGATAGGACACTATGTACAAACTGCTCAGCTCCTCCTGCTCTATAACATGCTGCCTGCAGATAGGACACTATGTACAAACTGCTCAGCTCCTCCTGCTTTATAACATGCTGCCTGCAGATAGGACACTATGTACAAACTGCTCAGCTCCTCCTGCTCTATAACATGCTGCCTGCAGATAGGACACTATGTACAAACTGCTCAGCTCCTCCTGCTTTATAACATGCTGCCTCCAGATAGGACACTATGTACAAACTGCTCAGCTCCTCCTGCTCTATAACATGCTGCCTGCAGATAGGACACTATGTACAAACTGCTCAGCTCCTCCTGCTCTAAAAACAGCTGCCTGCAGATAGAACACTATGTAAAAACTACTCAGTTCCTCCTGCTCTATAACATGCTGCCTGCAGATAGGACACTATGTACAAACTGCTCAGCTCCTCCTGCTTTATAACATGCTGCCTCCAGATAGGACACTATGTACAAACTGCTCAGCTCCTCCTGCTCTATAACATGCTGCCTGCAGATAGGACACTATGTACAAACTGCTCAGCTCCTCCTGCTCTAAAAACAGCTGCCTGCAGATAGAACACTATGTAAAAACTACTCAGTTCCTCCTGCTCTATAACACTATGTACAATCTTCATAGCCCCTCCAGCGTAGTGATGTTATTTAGCTAATAGAAGCGGTAAGTGAATACAACAGACTCCTAAGGGGAGATTTATCTAAAGTGTCGGAGAGCAGAACTGTTCTAGTTACTCATGGCAACCAATCGGAGCTCAGCTTTCATTTTCCCACAGCTGTTTATAAAATCAAAGCTGAGCTCTGATTGGTTTCCACAGGCAACTAGAACAGTTTTACCTCAGACACTTCTGATAAATGTCCCCCATAGTTATGTCTTTGTGTCATGACGGTCAGGCTGCTGTGTATTTATGCACTCCCCACAGAGGTGTGGGAAGAAGTGACCGTCTCTCACCTCATGAATGGCGTTACTTGATTCTCCTTGGCCCTAATTTAAAAATCTGTAATGGGGCCCCCCAGCTGTCTGGTTATAATTCTGGGATCTTATGTGGTAATGTAGCCTGGTGGCTTCTCTAAGGTGATAGGCGTCCGAAAATCGTAGCGACTGCGCCATTATGAATTTATTATAAAACAGGAAGATGTTTTAATACGGATTTTATATACAAATTCACATTTAATTGCGTCGCTAAAAAGACTGTAATTTACCGTAATTACAATACGTGTCTACAGGCCGTTCCCAATCTCCGGCTCCGACAGAATAAAGACGTGATCTTATCTCGCCCCGTGTGATCCTTGCCCAGAGTAGTCCCAGGCCTGGAGGAGAGTCCTTATCACACATCAATATTCACTACAAGGCTTGACTTACCAAGTGCAGCTGACATTGTGTCATCTCATGAATACTTCTTGGAAATAATGAAGTCACTCGCTTCCCCCTGTGGTACCGAATAGTGGATACAAATATCCATAATGACAGGGGTTGAAAATTCAATCTGCATTTGTCTAACCCTTTGCTGATGATAGGAATAGCCTGCGCCTACCCAGAGATCATCTATTTCAGATAAATCTACAATTTAGCTTCTAGGTACTGTCACCGCGGTTATTAGAATGGCTTCAGATAAGTGACAAGCATGAAATGCCAAGTATATGTGCGCCAACATGTCACCTGTAATATATGCCAGCGCCGCAACGTGATGGAGACTACCACTTTATGGGCCGAATAAATACACGGGGAAATAACACTAGACATTAGTAATCTAAGAAGCTATGTGTAGATCATCAGTCTCTGAGGAACCAGTGATGGCGATGAGAGATTGAGCGCTATTTAGTATTAGTACGATAAGGCAGAGCTAATGATGGCCGTTTCTAGTTTTTGACAGCTAAAATTACCGTATTTTTCAGACTAGAAGGCACACAAAAATTCCTTTGGTTTTCTCAGAAATTAAAAGGTGCGCCTTATAGTCCAGTGCGCCTTATATATGAACCATACAGACAACAGCTGCCTTGAACAGTGCACAGGTCTGCCACCTGCTGGTCATTTATCCTTATTATAAACTGCGCCTTAAAGTCCGGTGCGCCTTATGTATTAACCTAGATGTTTTAGCAGGCATTTATTGATGGTGTGCCTTATAATCCGGTGCGCCTTATAGTCCGAAAAATACGGTATTAGAACAAAAACTATATAAATTCAGTATTTTGAAAAATCGGACAATGATGTCGAATTGAAAAGGGGTTGGAGCAGGAGGATCAGGCTACGCAGGGTTTGTTTGTAGTCTGTTACCATAGAGACACACTGGTCTTCATAGGAGCTGTAGTGTAGATGCACAGTGATAGGTTAACAGTTTTCAAAGTTTGTAAACTTATCCTGGATCAGTGATGGATCATGCGTTACACCGTGATCTTGATGCAATTTAATAAGGTTATTCTGTGGTTAGGAAACAAAAAAGTTGTGCAACTTTTTCATTTCCCTCTCAGTCATAAGAAAAATAAAAATCACATGAATGTAAGTGTGTGTGTGTGTCACTCGTCATGAAACACAATATCCTTCGGAGAGACAAAGAAACCTCCTCTGTATGGCACCACGATGTCTGTACAATCACATGACAAGTGCCCTAACAAATAATACAGTGCCCTGCTCTACTAGTCTCTCACCAGGACAACGCAGAACTTTCCCATAGTCACAATGTAGGCAACCATGTGCGGCACCCAGGCTGTATTACAGGCGGCGCAGGTGGATAAAGGAAGGTGGGAGCTGTTACCTTTCTGCTCTCTTCATAGAAAGTTAGGCAAACTTGATGTAAGGTTCCATTTACACGAATGTATGCCAGGAAGACTACGGCCAGTGAACATGCATCCAGCGCCATGCAGAGGAGGAGGGGTGACCTCTCCATAGAAATGCATTGCACAGGGGACATAACACGGGGAACGATAGGGTGCTCCATACGGCCATGGCCGGCTATGGGGGGCGTATGTTCGGCAACAAGCTTGGGAACAAACATAATTCCGTTATATGGTAGTGTGAATGCAGCCTAAATCTGACCAAAACTAGGGGCCTGCTCTATATTTAGCAGTGCGGCTTCCCCTGCCCGGTTAGGCACGGTGTACTCCTCACACTGTGACAAGGGTTCAAACACCTCAATTAGACAATAGACCTAAAATTGTGCGGCCATCTGCCGTCACCTATTCTGTCTTGTGCTTGTAGCCTTATTGATGAATATCAAAGTCATTGTATACAGCATTTTAAAACATGTAATGGTCGTAATTTGTAATGCTAGCCTAGAGCCACCGTGGATTCGCCCTTAAATTGTTTTAAAAATCATGCAGATGAACCTGAGGGGATACATATTTTTTTTTTGCTTATACAAGGTACCAAGAAGCTAAAAGAAGAACAGATCCTACCACAGGGGGCAAACATAAGGATGGCACTGATTGGTTTAGAATCTTTTATTCTGGTGGTTGATTTCCTTTTAAACTTCTTTTTTTTTTCTCATCGTTTTTATGCGTTTCTTTATTTTTCAACTAATTTTTCCTATGTTCACACTGCCCTTAACTTACTAAATAGATGCTTCCTGTTCTGTAGAGATCACTTCTGGACAGTCATCATCTTATAACCATCACAGACAGGATTACAATGATGGGTAACATGTAAGCACAAATAACACAAGATCAATCATTCCTAATAAGGGATGGCCACTCTCCTCTTCCTCCTCTTCCCTGCAATGCATGCCCCCAAATCTCTCTCATAGTAGAATACACTTTCCTATAACCTACGTGGCCACTGTAAAGAACATCTGAGTGTCATAAATAGCTTGTGAAACGTCACCTGATAATCTTGTACCAAAGATAGCATAATAGAAAGATCGCCATACAGAAAATATAAAAAGCTTAAAATATTTCTTAGTCTAAGTGTGAAAAAATGTAGAGGTGTTTTCGACCCCTTTAAATATGGGTGTGATATGTGTTTTAAAAGGCCGCACAGGATTTGGGTATAGACTTGCATCGGCTATTGTTTTGCCTTCCTCCCGCTTACATTGCGGCTGCTGGATCCCTGCTATCTCCTCTGCTCACAAATGAATCAATGACAGCAGTGGGAGGAGATTTGTATACGTTTGGCCAATTTTATATGCAGATATTAATTTGCATGGGGGGATGGGATATACATGTATGACAGGGGAGAATAATATTTACCCGCCACCCTCTTCCATAATTTTAGTTTTATTTATTCCCTTCCCAGCGCTGGTTTACAGAGGTCATAATAAACGCTATGATTAGGTTAATTTACGATAAACGTGTGTTGTCTGTGCTGCAATATAGAAGATGGATTATATCGCCTGAGCATATAATACACTGATTTTGTTTGCATTAACAATAGAAGCCTTAACTTTAGCGCTAGCTATAGGGATGGTGTTTATCTTTCTAATTGGATTCTTGGTTTTAAACCGTTTTTATTATAGGGATTGTCCACTACTATGTAAATACAGCTTTATCTTTGTATTATTAAATATGCAACTTTATGCCTTGTTCTTTTATCTTCTGCTTGCGGAGTGTGAATGGAGACATTCTTAGGAGTATTCAGTGACTGAACGCTTATCTTGACCAACCTCTGTGACCTTCGTTGTTATAGGTTAGCCTAACATAAGTTGGAGTATATACAGTAAATTTACTTTTGCAGATTGGCCGTTAACTACCCCCTTCCTCACACTGGGTATAGGGTGATCCACAAAGAAGCTTTCTGTTATCTTGAATGAAAGGGCACCAGAATTGGCAAATTCTCAGGACTGTGACTTAAAAGATGGCTACCATGCAATGAATTACCAAATTTATTTTCGGGTGTGGTCATACGTTGGGTTTACATTGAAACAATTCAAAAGCTGTGGAGAGGAGATTTGCTTGATTGCATTGCGTTTACTATGTTAACATAATGTTAACATGTTAACAAAGTGTTTACCTGAACACAATGTTAACACAAGGTTGACACAATGCAATTAGGCAAATCATCCCTCCAAGGCTGTTGAATTGCGCTAAAAAACGTAATGTAAACGCAATATGTGACCACATCTTTACAATTTTACATTGGGATAGATTTTGAACAGGTTGGGTTCTAATTATTGGTGGTGTCATGAGTTAAACCTTCACTGAACTGATATTGATAACCTATACTGTAAGTCTTCTCTAAAGTGTATATATAATATATAGAAAAGCGAGCTCTCCAATGAATGCCATTGTACAAGACTGGTGGATAGGAACAGGACAGCAGGATCAGACTACACAAGTCTTGTTCGTTGTCTGTTACCATAGAAACACAAAGATGAGCAGACACAAAATTATCTTTTTTGGTTCCATTGAAACTATTAAAACTGTTTGTAAAGGCAATTAGCTGCTCTAAAACTCCTTAGAAACAAATGTATCTTAGGCCCGGGCTGGAACCCAGGTGTAGCATACCGCCGGCTGGGTGAAGCAGCGCTCGCCCCTCCCCTCTCCATAGGAAGTCATGGAGCTGGGCCGTACATATGGCGAAAGGTACAGCAAGCGGTGGACAATACGGCTGTTCAAATGGATGGCTGTGTTGCTCATTAACGTGAATGTGTCCGTGTGCTACATGTACTAAAACGGTACGGTACAGGTAGCACTCGGCCGTGTTAAAACATTTGTCTAACAGGGGCCCTATACTTAATATTTGTCCCTATTACCTTTTTTGTTTCTTTCCCGAAAACACTATTGTTGGTTCTGCCCCCAGTGTTTATATGTCTTTGTATAAACCGTAGAGTAGATGAAATTACTCATTTCTTTGCTCAGTTTCTCATTCTTTCCTCAATTTACGCTTGACAATGTTATGAATTTTTGTCCAGAGATTAACCGGCCGGTTTTTACAATTTAAGAGGAACTTCCCCGCCGCTGGTGAATTGCAGATAAAGGTCAATAATAATCCATGAAACGTTCCGATCTGTCAGTACGGTCTCCCTTATAAAAATGATAATAAATGTGTTTTGCGAGCACTTTTGCAGGCAGATGGGTTGTGGCCCCTTGCTAACAGCTTCGCATAGATTATTTCTCGGCTCCTTGGTCGCCTGTGCATGAATCAGTGTATTTGCAGATCACCTGAGGCTTCTTTCTCATTTCCTTGAAATTCCAGGAGCTGCAATTTGAACGGCTCACCAGAGAGCTCGAGGTGGAAAGACAAATTGTTGCCAATCAGCTTGAAAGATGCAGACTGGGAGCGGAGTCGCCAAGCATCGCCAGCGTAAGGTACACATTTTAATGACTCTGTTTGCTCCCATACTGTGAAATGGCCATTTCCATGAACCAGCCACTGTGCAGAATGTCTTTCACTGTTTACTCGCTGCTCTACTTGCTTTTTGGGAGTATTTATCGCTAATGTAGGCGATTTTCCCAAAATAAATATTTGACTTTCCATCAGCTTGGGCTAATTGTGCATCATTTTCTTGCACTCTCCATCAAGGTAGGTAATGTATGTTGGGTTGGCTTAGGTCATAACGTAAAGATGTGCTTTTCCCCCTCTGTGTTTATTTTTATGTCTATTTATTCTGAAATAGCGTTGTGGTGTCCCAAAAGGGAGCTATAATGATGGTTGCATTGGTTGTCATCCAATCTTCCACCAAAACGAAGATATTTAAGGGAAGGGATTTTTTGGAAGATTGGAAAACGTCCAGGAGCTCTGAGAAAAAGAGCACACAGATGCCCCACGCTGGCTCTCCATTCCCACATTGACCTGGTACTTCTGTTTTTCGGACCTGCAAACAGGGGGAAGTTATAGGGTCAAAAGACCAACTCAAGCCAAAAAGTGGCTTCCTCGGATAAGGGGACAAAACTCAAATTGAAGTCCCCTGGAAAATGGAAATTACATCCCTTGGTCAAGGCGGCTACTCATTGGATGAAACGGATGGAGGTGCTTTTTTTTTTAAGGGGTTAAACACTTTACCTCATGTTTTTTTGTAATGTGTGGGGGGGGGGGCTGGAAAATATGTATTTTACCAATGTACATCTATTAATAGTTCTGCTCCCCCACCCCCTTACACGATTGGTAGATGGATCATATGCTTACAACTGTCCTGTAGGGAAATAATAGATTTGTTTTATGAGACTGTCCCTTAAAAGACCGGACAAAAAATAGACCTAAAAAAGACGCAATACTTGCTTGTCACTACAGTCTTCACCTCTAGGTAACATACATACACTTGAAAGATGTAACCAGCCTTAGGAGTAATCCTCTAATTTTTGAGCCAATTCTATCATCTGTTATTGGACATCATTTTTTTTTTAATAGCCGCCTTTCATTAATGCACCGTTTTTTACCCAGATTGGGGGAGATGTATCAATCTGTCTACACCAGAAAGCACCTGAAATGGTGTGCGCCACATTTATTGACGGTTTTAGACCATTTTTAGGAAGTTTTCTGACTCGTCCAAAAAGAGGTGTCCTCGGTAACTTGGGGGCATGACTGAAAACTCTTGTGCACCAGAAAATATAATTTTGTAACGGGACAAACTAAGACCAACTTGGAGGTGCAAAGTATTCTACTGCACCAGATTAATCATCTAGTGGAATAGAGAACTGTCCAGTTCTACTCTGGACTGGTCTAAAGACCAAAACATTAGTAAATCTCCCCCAATGTTCCCCCTCTACTTAAATAAGCTCTAAATTTGGGTACAGGCCGTTAACCACACATGGAACAATTTACCATGCTACAGTATACCCATTATATTGGTGCTTTCTCTCTGCTCTTCGAAGACGTATTGACCGACCAGCTTCTTTGTAGCGCGGAGACGTTATCTAGACTTGCTCCTTGTCACTACGTTCTTATAAATGACACTTGTTTCGCAAGTGCCTCTAGGCTGTCCGATTCCTATCTGCCAGGTGGAGCAACACCACAGACATAAATCTTAAGCTGTGACAATCCCAGAAACCTTTCTACTGTTGAATGTACAAAGTTATGTGTAGGGTAGGAGATCATCCGGGATGCATACCTCAGGAAAGAAAGTGGATTTTTTTTAGATAAAGTTCTGCAGACCCGATCACTGATGGAAGATGCCTTTCGGTTAGAGAACTGAAATGTAAGGGGTTTTTTAATCAGTTTTCCTGCGTCTGCAGGAAAATCCAACAAATAATATTTGGAGATTGAAATTTTGTCGATTTCAAAGATATTGTAATAGATGTGGAAAATTTTTCTTCGAATCCTAATCGCGTGCATTCACTCTTAGTTGGCAACAAACCTCCTTTCCTTGGGGCGCACACACCAACTGGTCATGGTTTACAGAACTACAGGCAGTGATGGACACCCTGCATCTAGTTGTTGCTTTTATGGTCATCTCATCAATGCACATAATGTAATATGAAGTTTATAAAAGTAATTTTGGAGACTAGAGTCTGACATTATCCGTCTAATCTCTAGCGAATCCATTCCCCGTAGCCACGTTGGGCCATTCAGTCACATTGAGGCAGCTGACTGTGGAGGAGAGACATCACACAACTCTACTCGTGGCATTTTATCAAAATATATCTTATACTGTATGTACATAAATCTGAATAAATCACTCTCTTTAGGGCCTGTAAATGAAAGCCTCATTGAAATGATAATCCCCCTGCCCGTGGATGCACAGTGTGTGGGAGTGCAGCAGAGACTTGTACCGGGCTCATTGTGACCCGCCAATGCAGCTTTCTAAATGCTCTCTATACTCCCATATGTTTCATTATAGCTTTTTAGATCTCTGCCAACTCTGCAATACTTAAGACCCTCAAGTATAATATTTTCTGTCTTGACCAACTCAGCATTTGCTTTGGATCACTTAGCATCTGCTCAGTCCAGAATGTTGGCAAATATTAATGGCGAGAATTCCCGTCAGTTTGTTACCGACTCATCGAAAAGACTCCACCTGGCAGCTTATCTGCCTTAAGCACAAAGGATCTGTTGAAATCCACTAATCTACCAAGTAAGGCGCAATTCACACCTGTGTTGGTTTGTTCCGTTCCGTTACATTCTTAGTTTTAGTTGAGAGTAAATTAAACTAAAAATGGAAGGTCTTCTGTTCCCCATTGACTTCAAGGGACAGAAGTTTATCTTCCATTGCGCTTCTACTAATAGCGAAAAAAAGACTTGGGCTCCTGTACTGCTATTTGGTAATTAGAACCATCTGAATGCATCTTACCTCTTAGAAGTACTAGTGTAGATAACTCGCCTACTCTCTTATTATGAGATTACTCTGATCATTGTGTCCCAAAGTATACAGCAAAGCTGAGAAGTGACCTGCAGAGTCGGAACGTGTCAGCAAGTTGGGTCTTGGCCAACAAAAACTGCATTATTTCAAGATGTTTTTTGTTATTTGTCGCACAACGTTTTTAAGAAGGTATGGCTGGCTGGTGTAGCGGGCATCAGGTTTGGACACACTGTGTCCCAGGATGGTGTGCTTATACGATTGTGTTTGACAAAGGCCTGCGATAGGCCGAAACGTCACTGATCTAGATCGTTTTCATGTAAATAAAAAGCATCACTTGGCATCATACCTAAAGGAGTGCTTGGATTACTTTATTAAGGATATTCTTTGGGTGGGAACCCTAATCCTTAACAGCACCCGTTTGTCGATGTGCGACAGCACAAATCAGACAAGAATTTATGTTGGGTTCCTTGCCAGGAAAGGGGTTTACCCATAAAAGTAATTTCTCAAATTTCAATCCCCTAGTTAAGTTTACGCAATAAAGATATTTCTTATTTTGCTCAGTTTTATTGCTGTTTTAGCTCCTATCAATCAGCGATGTTCAGAGTGTGTGCCCCCGCTCTTTAAGCAGACACTTCATGATCCCTCTTTGCTATTAGATGCTGTGTGCTGACAATGTGCTTAGATTATCAAAGTACAGGTTTATATACACTTTTATTTGGCTTCTGAACATCCATTAGTATTTGATACCGAGAAAAAGAAAATTCAGACAGATCGGAGATGAAATATGATGAGATCAATGAGATGGCTATAAAACACAATGGGGCAGATTTACATACCCGGTCCGTTCGCGATCCAGCGGCGCGTTCTCTGCGGTGGATTCGGGTCTGGCCGGGATTCACTAAGGTAGTTCCTCTGCCGTCCACCAGGTGGCGCTACTGCGCTGAAAAGCATCGTTCCGCACTGGAATTCACCGAGCCGGCCCAAGTGAAGGTAAGCGCGTCCCAAGCGACACTTTTTTTTGTTTTAAATGCGGCGGTTTTTCCGAATCCGTCGGGTTTTCGCTCGGCCACGCCCCCCGATTTCCGTCACGTGCATGCCAGTGCCGATGCGCCAAAATCCGATCTCGTGCGCCAAAATCCCGGGGCAATACAGGGAAGATTGGCGCAAATCGGAAATATTCGGGTAACACATCGGGAAAACGCAAATCGGGCCCTTAGTAAATGACCCCCAATGACTCTCTCTGCTCTACTATCTCTGCCATAACATACACTGTCTAGTCTCCTGTGCCTCCCTCCACTGGATAAAGATTGTATCTGTCTGTAGCTTGTAGATTTACTCTCCTCACACTGCTGTTTGCCGGCAGGAAGTCTATGGGTGTGTGAGCTCATCTTGGAATGCATGGGTGGGGGCTGCTGCAGAGAGCAGGTCACGGCAGTGTCAGACAGGAGAACAATCTGTCCTGCTCTACCCTAGACTTATGATTTTCGGTCGAATTCCGGGGCAACTGAAAATGTATACACCAGGACAGATAGACCGGTTGGAATTATATCCGCGACATTTTGTATTCTTCTAAACAGTGAATTAGAGAATGTGTGTTATTTTGTTATCCTGAGTATATTTAAGAATCTCGGCTTCGTAGGAATACCCCTTTTAAAGAATCATATTTACCCAATTTTAAACCTTATCTAAAGATCTGGTAACTACATTACAACCTTCAGCACCAGGATCTGGAGGAAACTTTCCTTGTGCAGATAACTCTTTCTGCTCTCATGAATTCTGTAATAAACCTTATAAACAATATGATGTTTTATACAGGAAACGCTAAGTCAGAACCGACCTCAGATCCGGGTTTGCACAATACAGACTTTGTAGTTATTTGCATGTCCTCGCATCCTTATCTTCACATAACATTTGGTGCCAGCATTTGCATAATTTTTGTAAATGTTATACTAATTTACATAGATTTCCAGGACTGAGCTTCTCCTTAGACACTAAGGCTTTCAACAAATGTGTGAGAGTAGAAATCAGAATATTTAGTTGCCTCTGTTTTTGCCCCATTTGCGGGTAGCCCCAACGATTACAGGAATAGACACCCAGAATTCCAGAGAAATGGGACAAGTTCTGAAATAATTGATGGATTGGCAGGTCGGGCAAATGTAATTCCTGGAAAAATCTTTTAATTTTCCAGTCTTGGACAATTCAGGAATTTTTATGTTTTCAGTACTTTCCCTTTAAAACCATGTCCTGGCTTTATGAGGAAGTTACAGAACATTTATTGTGTGGGTTTGGAGGTTACGTAAAGTTCAGAATGTAAGTGTGTCAGCTGACGGCCCCCGCCGCGTGTGGCCCGGGGCCGTTCTCTCTCGCTGGCCGTCTTGTAGTATATCTGTGGCCTGTTTATGTCTTTTATTTTTCTTCTATTGCGCCCTTTATGCCGCTTATGGGTTTACTAGTCGTTGATGATCTTGAACTATTAAACCCTGTATGCGGCACCTGAGCGCTCGCCAACCGTTCTGTGCGATCACAGGAGCATCAATCACTGGTCAGCGTCCGCAGGACTGTATTATGTTTATTATTATTGTACTGTAATTTACTGAATCACAAACCATGATGAAGCCGCTTTTAATTACTCCGGCTCATTGCAATTCTGGCCACATGCATTTCTTCCACAAGTCAATTTCGTCCAGGATGTCGAATATCCAAATAGGAATGTCTCCCATCAGCCGGAATTAAAAATGCATGTCTTAATCGGCGGAAGGCCAGCCTCATGCTTAAGGTGTTTGCTATACACACGTACTCTTCTTAGAGGAGGATTGGAGTTCACTGAAGCATGCTATTAATACTGTGTCAGCAACAGCAGAGGAATGAGGATTTTTATGTATTCTCCCTAGAGGAATCCAACTTAAAGGGGAACACTTTCTACAAAAATGTTTTGATGTCCTGTCATCAAGAACAGGCACCATAAAACACATACACACACAATGACTTTGTGCTGGGCATCCCCAATTATGCACGCCTACAGCGTGCGCTGTCATACTTTTTATACAGTTATTTCAAGACTAATGATAAGTTCCTGAACTATGAGGAAAAGACCCACCTGTAAGTGTTTTTAGTTCAAGTTTTGCCTGAGTGTGATACATTGACTCTTCTCTTCAGAAGTTGATTCATGTCTACTCATCGGCATATAAGGGGAAAAAAACATCTATGCTATGGGGGAGAACTTTTAACTCTTTACCTGCTGGTATTACTAGTGTGAGGGGTAAAATTCTATTGACAGGTCATCTTCAAAATGGCCTCCTCAGAAATTATCTTAGTTTGGGAACTCCTGCCAACATGGCAGCATATTGTTTTTTTTTGGAGAATGTAATACATAGGAGCCACCAGTCCTAACTATCCTAAGCCCAGCGTAAAGATTCCTAAAAGAGTAGTTGAGAGAGTACATGATCTAAAGGGACAGTGCATGACTCTTAAAGGGATATTTTCATGTTTAATAATTACAGGCGATCCCCTACTTAAGGACACCCAACTTACAGACGACCCCTAGTTATAGGCAGACCCCTCTGCCCACTGTGACCTCAGGTGAAGATCTCTAGATGCTTTACTATAGTACCAGACTGCAATGATCAGCTGTAAGGTGTCAGGTGTAATGAAGTTTTATTGATAATCCTTGGTCCAATTACAGCAAAAAATTTTGAAACTCCAATTGTCACTGGGGGAAAAAAATTCTTTGTCTGGATCTACAATTATAAAATATACAGTTTCGACTTGCATACAGATTCAACTTGAGAACAAACCTATGGAGCCTATCTTGTATGTAACCCGGGGACTGCCTGTATTACATATCACAGGGTATATCATAAATACATGATAGAATCATACCACCTATGGGACCCAAACTTGTCACAGCACTCTGTTGACCCCCTACTCGGAGTCATTCAGATCGCAGAATTTGTTGTGTATGCGTGTAACCTCTCTATTCATGTGTATGGGAACTACTATTTCCAGCATACACCTTATCAGAGAGTGGATGTGTATGAATGGCCGCCAGAACGGGTTGAGTGGACCTGACTTGAGACAAGTGTGGGTCTCCGTGGGGCGACCTGAAACTATCATGTATTTATGAATTATCCTGTGTATTAGTCATAGAGATATTCCCATCTTAAAAAAGTTTTAGGTTAAACTTTGCTCTGTCTGAGCTTTGCCAAGACTATCCACAGTCTGGGTACTGAAACTACCCTGAAATCTTACTAAACTGACTCTCTACTATCATTGGTCCTAGACCGAAGCGGACGGCTTGACTCCGCCCTGTTGATAGATCTAAAAATCAGGCAAGTGGGAGTGGTAGAAAATTGTGACTACTTCAGGATTCTGTGGATGTAACATCTTTTAAGTGGAGTTAATTCAGACTCGTGTAGACTTCATTTCATGGATTTACCAGCGATTTATCTGTAACCTGTTTTGTAGTGATAAACCATAAACTTCTCCTTTTACTCTGCATGTTTTGATATTCTAAATCAGACCTTTCCCCTCTTTTCTTTTCATATGTGCTGTTTTTATTGTGACTATTTGTTCTCCTTTTCTCACGTACAATGTCGGCCTAGCCTTGACTAGATTTATGTTTTGCTTTTTATTATATTGTATGATGTATTTTTGTTTGCGTTTCACCTTATTATTGTGTCGGGCTGATGGTTTTTATGCATGAATTATACTCCTTTCTTCTGCTTTCTTAGTTTTGTGTTTTTCTTTATACTCTTTATATTGTAAATTTCAGCTCTGCCGCAAATGGTCTATTAATACCAGTTCTATTATATTTTAATGTTTTTATTGTTAAGAACCTCCTGCATCTTTTGGGTCCCTTCATGTTTAATCATTTTGACCACACAAAGCAGAGGACAAGTTTACATGTGGTCCCTGGAGATCTGTGTAGCAACGCCTTTGCGGATAGTAGCAACCGAACAGTGAAAAATGGATTCCTATTCTAGGTTTTATCTGTCCGAAGTTCACTGGTGTATGTCCTCACACTTCTGTGCTCTTAGCTCTCTGCATTGAGCTGTACCACTGCTCCTCCCCTGTACTCTGAGTAAAAGCTGTAGCAGGAAACTTGTTGAATGATAAATTCAGATGACCTGCAAATAACAGATGAACCACAGACCATATCTGTGCCATGAAGAATATTGGACTTGTTCTATGTATCTGGGGCCTCTGATTGGCTGCAGCAAGTCCTGCGACCACCAACACTTCCCCTTTAACATCAGATCAATTTACGTAAATTTTTTTTTTCCACCCATGCCCTCGTGGGGTTGTGCACTATTCCTGGAAAACTCTCTTGTTGGCCAATCCTGAGGATAAGCCATCAATGTCAATTCCTTGAAAATCCATAGATGAGAGGAGAATCTGGATCCCGCTGTAGAGCAACGATCACGAAGAGAACTGCATCAGCAAAAAGTGTTGTGTTATTACATTGAAAGGAGTCATTTAGGAGAATAACATTGCACTAGTCTCTGGCTTTTGTCTAGAAGTGAGATATCCCCAGATTATTACAGGTACTACTGAAGTATCAGGATCACATCGATCACGTGGAGCAGAGTCGTGCGCGCGCTCTAATCTGCGGTAATGCTTTCTGCTCCCGCGACTGTTAATTAGCATTGCCTGGTGATACAAGTAGCGGGTGCGGAGGGTTTGTGCCGCCACACACGTATAATCATGTAAACAGAATTAAAGAGAAAAATACTGCTCATCTGCGGAGAAATACGTCTCGCTAACAAGTATTTTCCTTCCTCTGTTTAATAACTGCGTGGGTGGCACCGTGATGGGAAGGTTTCATCAGAGCACGGTTCAGAGCAAGACTGGCTTCACACATTTTGCAAATTTTACTGTTTTTTTATTTTTATTTTTGAGGAATAACATGTACATAGAGGCAGAGAGATGGAAACTAATAATTTATCACGTCTTTAATTTTTCAGACTATAAGGCGCCCAAAAAATCCTTTTGATTTTCTCAGAAATCAAAGGTGCGCCTTATATATGAACCCTACTTACAGACAACAGCTGCCTTGAACTGTGCACAGGTCTGCCACCTGCTGGTCATCAATCCTTATAATCCGGTGCGCCTTATATATGAACCTAGACAGTTTAGCAGGCATTTATTGATGGTGCGCCTTATAATCCCGTGTGCCTTATAGTCCGAAAAATACGGTACATAGACATTATGATATACAAGTGTGTTATCGGAGGTAAGCTGGGTTCACATCACGTTATTTCCCAAATGTTGTAAAGAAATGTCAGGAGGATTGGGACGTGTCCTCGCAACATATGGCACAGACCTATCCCACCGTATGCCTATACAATTGGAAACATCGCCCGGGGTCCCCCCTCCCTTCTGAATGCGATGGGTGGAGTGTACAGTGTACATCACCAACAACCGGCAATTGGCTGCTGCCAATAAACTGAGGGAGGGGGGGTGCTAAGCGCATATGTCGCTCAGGCGGAGGCAGCAGGATGAAACCGGGTCCTATCTCCTGCATCCGCTCCCCATAGCAGTCCTCAGCCTATGCTAAGTGCATACGTCGCTCAGGCAGATGCTGCTGGATGAAAAGACAGCTTGTTATGAACAGAACATTTAGTGGCCAGGCGGAGGCAACAACTGTGCCTCCGTCTGCCACTATTTGTCATTGTATATGCTAAGTGTATACTTTGGGTGCTTTCCCGACATATTTAAGCTTAGGGTATACAAATAACGTGATGTGAACCCTACCTAAGTGGCATCATCCTCCCCTACACTGGCAACAAACTCTCCGCCACCTCCGTAGCTATCTAATGGATACCAGTATTTGGTCCACTAGGTTACAATGGCTGTAATATGTAAAAAAAAAAAACACATATTGATAATTCGAAATGTGTCGCAAGATCACATTTCGGCCCGTTCCACACTTGCGAGTGTGATGCAATGAACTCGCATCACACTCGCAACGCATGCTGCCGGGAACGCACGGCCCGAACACTGCACACCGGGAGTGAACTCAGCATATCAGTTCACTTCCGCAGCGTTCGGGCCGTGCGTTCCTGGCAGCATGCGTTGCGAGTGTGATGCGAGTTCATCGCATCACACTCACAAGTGTGGAACGGGCCTTCCTCTTCCTAAGTGTTAGCCTTCGCCTTGTTTCTTGTAACCCCCTCCTGTTATCTTATGTATTTTTAATGGATTGTAAATAAACAATGTGGACGTTTATAAAGAAACTGAATTATCATAATTTTTTTAAATATTTTCATTCCACATTGGTCCATTGTCACTTCCTATTCAATATACAGTGAATAGTCGACAATCAACGTAGCCTAGTAAGTTTTTTTACCAAAACATGGCAATCATTATTTTGGGCAGGTAGAACATAAATACATTTACAGTGAACCAAATCACCCATTGGAGTGAAAGGGTTGATGAAAAAGAATACGTCGTACACTGGAGAATTCTGGGCCTTCCTTCATGATGGAACACTACTACACAGAGGGACTTTTGATTAATTTTGCAGATAAATGTGGGTACTTTGACAGAGCAGATGCAGAGCTGATGGGAAACCATTTTCGGTTCTGATTCCTGAGAAATCACGAATAAAGGCAAAGGACCATTTACTTGTTCGGGTGGCACATTATTGCTACTGCCATGTATCGATATATGACATTGTGCATGGATTTCCTTATCAACAGAGGAAGAATGAGGGACTTTGCAGCCTGTTCCACTCCCTACTATATACAATATCTGGTGCATGATGTCATTCTCAGGAAGGGGACATTCTGATGAAGGGAGAGCTGGACTTCCGTGCTAAATTCTCTGTGACTTGAGAGCTCTCATTTCCATTACTGCAAACATAATTTTCTAGATGACTCCAAATCTGAAAAAAATCTTGATATTTTTTTTTTTATATACAAAGTTGGTGTTATCTGTAGGATAAATTGTATCCCATGTATCGAGCAATATGCAAAAATATATTGCAATATAAAGAAACGTAAAGTTGTCTTATCAGCTCCGCGGCGGCCATAACATAACTGGCTGCAGATGCTGCAGGATCCTGCTTCAATAAAAGGACAATTGTGGGATTTAATGATAAGGAAGCTTGAAAGAGGAAAGATATCAGAATCGTACATTGCCACAGTACATAATAAATTGTGTTTTTTCTAAATAACCGTGACATTTGCAAATGACCTTCAATAGGCGATGAATATGCAAGTAGGGTAACACACGGACACGTTATCTATGTTCATTGCAGCCTATGTTATACCTGATTATTCCCATTCCTTTTTTTGCTATACAGGACATAATGGAGGAAACTTTTTGATACTCGGATACTATACTGGAAGTCTAGTATCTACTTGTATTCACCATGCCCTGCTTAATAATGGTGATCCTTAAAATTGGGAAGCTTTCTGATAGCAGCTCAGTTTGGACCACTTAATGTGTTGGACTTTAGACAAGTGCAGAGTAGGACTAGACAGTTCTCTGCTGTGACAGATTAATCCCTGTGTCCGATGCTGGATGATTAATCTGGGGGAGTAGGAGACTGGCGAATCGTACTATGCACCTCCTATTAGTTGGTCTGGTTTGCTGTGCCACAATATTGAATTTTTTTGCCGCGCAAGCTATTTTTTTTTTTTTTGTCCTTCCTTTTAAAGGAAGCTTCATTGTTTATGTTCAATGGATAGAAATCTGTCCATGGTCATGTGATGGGACACAGGTGCACGGCTCGTTATATCCCTGATCATGTGATGGGACACGGTTGCACGGCTCGTTATATCCCTGATCATGTGATGCCACACAGGTGCACGGCTCGTTATAATCCCTGGTCATGTGATGCCACACAGGTGCACGGCTCGTTATATCCCTGGTTATGGATGTCACACAGGTGCACGGCTCGTTATATCCCTGGTCATGTGATGCCACACAGGTGCACGGCTCGTTATATCCCTGGTCATGTGATGCCACACAGGTGCACGGCTCGTTATATCCCTGGTCATGTGATGCCACACAGGTGCACGGCTCGTTATATCCCTGGTCATGTGATGCCACACAGGTGCATGGCTCGTTATATCCATGGTCATGTGATGCCACACAGGTGCACGGCTCGTTATATCCCTGGTCATGTGATGCCACACAGGTGAAAGGCTCGTTATTTCCCTGGTATTGTGATTGCACACAGGTATACAGCTTATTATCTCAGAGTAATCAGATCTGTGTGTTATAATGAGCCATGCACCTGTGACATCACATGAAGCTTTCTATTGAATGACAGCAAGCGGAGATCTAGAAAACTTGACCGTCAGGTGGGCTGAGCTTGAGTGCCAGTTGACTTGTCTAATAAGAGGTTGAATAGTCGATTACTTGCATTAGTCTGGTATCCGCTTCTATCTCTGTACACATGTACCATGTATCTGCTCTGTGTCCCTGCTGCCACCTCCTACAGTAAATCTATAATAATATAAGAGTAATTCACACTTACTTCTGCGCCCACAAAACCATAAATATCTGCCAGACACAACATTAACAGCAAACAGCGCTCGACTTTTGTATGGAGCGGAGGCCGATGTTGCCTGGAGGTAACGTTTTTGTGAAAGAAAACAAACTTAATAGCGATAACTCAACAAATGGCAGGTGAAGCCTTTCAGATACAATTGCGGCAGCTGCTAATCCCACAGACACTGCCGGCTCCATCCAGCCGGGCACAACGTAATGGAAAAGGAGCTGGTGACGAGTGCCATCCATGATCAGTAATAAGGATTTCCTGGGGCAAACCCTGACGTTTTATTAAGAAAGCCTTATCTAAGGATCTGCGCTCTGAAAAGAAACACTTTTAGCTTTTTTGATTTCCAACTTCTCAATGGGGGAAAAAAAACTCTTGTGCGTTCACTAAAAAAGTGTATGGTGTTGCATAGGCTCTATCTTGCACCAATAATGGCCATTGGGTCACTACTGCTGATTTTTGGGGTGCATCCACACGTTCAGTTTTTCAGATGCAGTTTTTGATACCCAAACCAGGAGTGGAGTGAAAATAGAGGAGCACTTCTTAATGATGAGCCCTCACCCACTATGATCCACACCTGCTTTTGGCCTTGTAAAACTGCATCTGAAAAACTGAACATGTGGCTGCACCCTTATAGTAGTAAGCCTGGCCTGTAGTCTGTACTAGAGGGAGATAAAGGGGTTGTACCAAACTTGCATGTTATACCCTTTCCTCGGCATAGGGCATAACAAGTTGATCAATGAGGGTCCACCTGCTTGGACCCCCTCAAATGGACCCACAGCAATCTGGTGAACAAGGGTCCTGACCTCACTAATGGAGTGGGAGGTGGAGTGTTCATTCTACAGCTTCATTAATTAGTATTGGATTTTTTTTGTAATTGTCTTCTCTTGTAGACCATTACTTGGAGTGCCAGAGACAGCTGAGGGCTTAGCTCAGCAACTTTCAATACAAGTGGTCCCCTACTTACCCGACTTCTAGACGAACCCCTAGTTAAAGACGGACCCGTCTGCCCACTGTGACCTCTGGTGAAGCTCTCTGGTGCTTTATTATAGTCCCCGGCTGATAATCCTTGGTCCCATTACAGTAAAAAATTTAGAAGCTACAATTGTCACTGGGGCAATAACTTTTGTCCTGATCTACAATTATAAAATATACAGTTTCAACTTGCGTACAATTTCAATTTAAGAACAAACCTATGGAACCTATCTTGTATGTAACCCGGGTACTGCCTGTATTTCCATAGTATTGAATGGAGTGGCAGGACATATATCTGACCTGCCGCTCTACACCGTAGTGTGCAGGGAACCCACTGTTCTCTAGATTGCATTGGTCCAATCTCTAAGATTGATCAGATTGTTATCCTCTAACTTGTATATAAAGGGATAATGGACCGATTTGATGCAACCCCTTTAAGGGACTGATGGATACGACCTTGAAACATAATGAGAATCTGGCCCCCATGTGAATGGATTTGCGAGATATGTACTTGGGATAGGGATAGCTTTTGTTAGACGGATGGGACAACATATCTACATAATTTGCCATGATAGTCCATTAGATAGGGCTGGGACCCACATCTATCTATTGAACTTCAGTTCCCTTCAGTAAGAAAACATGTGGTCAAGCATGTACAGCTCTTTTATGGAAGTTTTGAGAATAGCCTAACAAAGAGGCCGGAATCATAAGTGAATTAAGTTGTTCCTATATACAGGGCCACATCTCCACTCACCACAGGGTTGGGTATTCCCTGGTTTTATGGTTTTATTCTGTGAATACACTATTAAAGATTCAGTTCACTTTGACAATGAACCAATGTATATCCCAGCATCTGAAGAAGAGTGAAGGACGAGTGAAGGAGCACATTGCTGGTATACCCTTTAGTTTGAATGATGAAATGCTACAATACCAGGAAAATCCTATGGACAGACCTAGTGCCGTTTTTTGGAGAAATTGCACAATTTCCCTCCAGTTATAAACCTCTAATTTATGTGAGCGGTTCCGTGCAGGTATTTAGTAATGTGTAGGTTCTGTCTTTGCAGCGGAGCGGCTCTATTCGAATTTGAGCAGCGGCCATTGCAGCAGATTGTCCTGCTTATTACTCGATATTCCATTACCATGTACTTATCTATCTGTATCAGCCAAGCAGATGAAATTCCCAGCAACAAATGGCTTTACGAGCCTGGCCTCCGAGAACGGCCAATCAGTTCATCTCATGCGGAATTAGCTTCGTTACACTTCATTATTCATAATGCTGCAAATTTGACTGTCATTTTCCTCTTAGCTTCATTGGCCACCACACAGAGAGATACATTGTGTGAGGATGGTTTAACTTCATTAGCCGCCTTTTAATGGGCTCCATTCACTTTGTTAAGGAACTATCGCTGTCCTGACTCGCGTATCCAATCTGCTTTCGCAGCCGCCCATTATTCCTGATTTACTCGTGAGATTCCAGGTGGAGATAAGCGGCACATTGTATATTTTGCATTTGATGTTTCGGTGGCTGCGCGGGAATAGACGACGCGGCGCACTTTGTATTATGGATTCATGAATGTACCTAATGTCTGATGTGCTTAAAAAGTAACAAATCATCATAATTCTGCATTTAATCTCCTTTACATCGATGCACATCCCCTGGCGGTATGCATTTGCTTTGTTATCTTTATGGTAATTCTTTTAAGTATGGTTTTACACGTTGTTGTAGCAGAAGAACTTTTTTCTACTTTTTAACACACTGTACTCTCACATAAGTATCTTACCGTATTATATTCTACATGAGCATCCTTAAAAATGTCCTGGATTCAGATCTAACCAAGACCTCCCAGGGCAATGGTGGCACTCTGTGCTCTCGGCGTGCACCCATGCCAGCACAGATTTCTCCAGAAAGGACTCGAGGCCTCTTCCTGCAGCCCATGATGTTTTGAAGCAACAAATCACCCCTTGCAGAGCCTAGAGGAGGAGCAAAGAGCTGTGGACGGGGTTGGATTTTTACTCGAGCTCCTAATCCAGGCCCCACCATTCATACTGTTCTTGGGGGCTCTTGAGAGATTCTACAATGACAATTGGTCAATTTTTCCTCCTTCTTTCAACTGTATTGGTGGCCTCAGGATGCCCGTTCGATTCGAAAGGTGTGGAAGAACAGGGAGCAATATGTAACACTTTAAATTGCTTTGTTGTAACTTTACGATAAATGTTGGCACTCGGTCTAGGTCCAGCATCACTGTCATAGTGTTACTCCCCATCGGTTTCCTTTTGGGTTTTTCAAAATCCCCACACACATTTCAAAAATAACAATTTAGAATGCATGTTTTATGAGGGAAAAGTGATGGCAATGATTATAACGGGCTGTTGAATTGGTTGTCACTATTGGTGCAAGAGAAATAATGTGCTGGTCCAGAGGTAGGTAGAATTTCCTTATTGTTTCTCCACCTCAGGCAAACAGTAAGAAAACTTCCAATCATGGATAACAAGCTGATGAGTAATGGTCTGACTGCTGTGACCCCAAGCAATCTGGAGAGCATGGGTCCCGTTCTCACTAATTGGTGGGTCAGTAGGTCGATTCAATAGTTATGGGAGTGTCGTAAATTTCTGGGCTTCCATAATATTGAATAGTACGGCAGAATGCATTCTCATGCTGCCGCTCCACACATTACTTAGACTGGGATCCTGGTGCTTGAGACAGTCGTGTTCCATTCTCATGATCGGATGGGATTCCAGCAGTCGGACCCCTTACCGATCGACTTATTATTCTCCTATACAGTCCATAGAGAATAACCTAAATAGTTTTTAGAACCCCTTCAAGTAGGTTACTCCTATATAGACCGTCTTCTTTGAGGAGTGTTGGATCTGGAAGACCGATTGAAACAGATTAGGAACAATGGCATGACGATAACATGGCAGCGAGACATTGCCTTTTGGGGCCGGATGAAACCAAAAGCCATATAAAATCATACAACATTGCAAAAACTGTGTTGAATGAGCTATGAAGTAATTTTAGTGGTGTCTCTTGCAGTTCTCCGTAAATGTGACCCTCTTCTATCCAAATACGGAAGGCCGTCGCTTCTATTCATGTCCACAATCAAATCACCATTTCGCCCTGGAACAAAATTGTTCGGTTCGGTCTCAGCCAGTGGCTGCAGGGAACTGATGATTAGCAAAGTGATAGTTGAGTGTTCCCTGAGTTCAGACACAAGCGAGGAAGCGGCCACCCCAAGCGTTGCTTTATTAATAACATTATTCATTCTCTGCATCGAGCGGCCGGTGAATACAATGGCTTAATGACTCAAGCCACAGTAAACTGCAGGAGGACACTCCCATAACAAACAGAAATTAAATTATATCTTTTCATGAGAAATGGGGATTAAAGACAGGTTGCAAAAGCTCATCACACCTACATTTCAAATATGCCTTTCTGCTTTCTCTAAGCATTTACATTACAATACAATTGTGTTTTAGCTTATCTTTGGGGGTTGAGCTTTTGTTTGGATGTATTTCATAAAACATGTGACTTATCTGTGCTGCTCACTCCTCAGCCCCCATTTTGTGCTCCTGTTCAGCTCCTACCTCCTGCTCCTTTAGAGCTCACATGAACTGACATCAGTGGGGGAAAATGAGGTCCTTGATGACAGGTTCCCTTTACAGCAACCTGTTTTTTTTATAGATAGATTTAGTCTAGTGGTCAAACTCCGAGTACATCCATCAGAGCATAGAGCATAGAGATAGTGGTCTCTAGAATGGAATTGGCAGAATTTTTTAAGAGGATCTGCCATCTCTCCTGTACTTTTCTATTCTTCTGTTGTTTTTCTTGCAAATTTATCAAAAAATTGACAGCTGGGTTTTATTATTCGTTATTTAGTCTGATCTCACACTGTCGGCGCTCCTTGGGGGATAGTGTGTAGGGAAATCCCACCATGACCTTACACTCAGTGGAAAGAATAGTTAACTGGCTGTTCTTTACAATAGCAGGCATGACTTCACTGCCCATGTAGAATCCAGGTAATGGAACTAAACTACTGAGCATGTGCGACCACTGTTGGTTCCACATATTGGGTGGATGTTCAAAGAGGTAATGTTTAGGACAGGAGGGGTTGTTTTAAGAAATATGATAAAGCAGTAGCTCTAAATTTTAATATGTCTGAACATTTTATGTTAGGAAAAATGTAAGGATTAGAGAGTATGTGAGCTTCAATGAAATCGCTAGTGCCCTCGCCAATCACAGAAGTTTGAAGGACCCCGGTTGCCCTATCTTACCGCATTGTAACCACAGGTTAAAGCGTTCCGGCTGAATAAATCGGTGCCGGAGCTCATTTTGTCACATCGCCAAACCCTTCATTAATATTGCATTTGTTTAATTAAAGTCTCTTTATTATAATCCACATTGCTTTTGCATAGTTAAAAAAAATGAGGTGGCAAAAATGTCATTGAGCAAGTGACATCTGTCGCCGGGCACTTTACATTGGGCCTGGTGGAAAAGCTACTGAGGCGGGGGTGCTGTAAAGCAGATGTGCTACACTTGTTCTCCGCGCTCCCGCTTTACAATCCATTATTTCCTTGATGTGCTGCTGGGGATGTCTTTGTCCCATGGGTGACACCGTAGTGACGTTTTCTCAGATGCTCAGAGTTCACTTTACAGATAAAACTTTCAGAAGCAGAAAATGGCTGCGTTAAGTTGCCATCTGGACCTCTGTTCTTAAGCTGTGTCTAATTGATGCAGAATTTGTACTTTTGACCCCTCTATTTGTCCATCTTTGAATTTATGCTCCTGTTCCTCTAAAATTTGTAAAAAATCCTAATAAAATTCAAACATCAATGTGATAACTCGTATAAAACCACCTCATTGATGGCCATTTTTCGTAATGCGATTGTGTAGTTTGAGCCCCGTTTTCTCCAAGCTGCTCAAGGTTTTAACAGCTGATCCTCCTTAAGAAATATCAGCGTATTGGGTCTGATAATTGCTCCAAGATTATTAAAGGGTTTGTACCGAATTTTAAAAACATGGAATCTAGTAGAACATTGGCACCAAAGTTCAGAGGAAACTGCTCTTTCTCCACTTTGCTCCTCTGACTCCTCTCCCATCTTTATGTCTTGACTTTAAATCTAAAATGTTCTAAATTATATAATATCATACAGCTAGTGTCAGGAAACCGTGTGGAAATGCAGGAGTGGACCAGTGAGGACTACTCACTCGCTGTTACCAAGCCCCGTGCACCAATCAAGCTTCTACGAGGTACGATCTGTGACTGTCAGCAGGTTGCGGACCACAACTCGAGTGCTGACAGGCCACATGCAGCCGGCCGATGAGAGTTGTGCACCCTCTTCTCATTTGCTTTTCTGAGATGTGTGCTACACTTTATGTACATGCTCAGTCATGAAGTTCCACGGCTACAGATCAGAGGAAAAAGGCACTGGGAAGGAATACCCACTTATGCCAGAACTGCTATTGTTACCAGAAAATGGGATTGGGGAGTTGGAGTCAGAGTTGGGGAAATGGAGGAGTTAGAGTCGGAAATTTGTAGACCCAGACTCCAGACTCCACAGCCCGCTTCCAAGCCTCTATATGCCGGTTGTCTCAGAAATGATGGGTGTAGACCTAGCTGCTGCGACTCTTTTCCTGCCCCCTTCCCTCTTCTATGTAACCTTTTATCCTTGGGAAGCTTTTCTTATTAACAAAACTTACCAAATGCAAATTGACTTCTGGAGTTCTCTCAATGCCACCAGTTAGTAAAATCTGAGATTGTGGAGATGACTGATCTCTGCCAGTCTCGCTGTGTGATTGTCACATCATCTGGAATAAGCTGCTTTCACTTAAGGCTATGGGGGAGAAGGAAAATAAAATCAATTTTTCTATATTCAACGAAAGATAGGAATCTCTCTCCTTCTGTTCTGAAGATGCCAAAAGGAAATTGAGGAACGGCTGATTTTGTCTGCTTCCGTGCCCGGGCTTAGCCGTCCCTGACATTACATGAAACCATTTTCCGAAGCTTACGGAGAGTCTGGACATGTTTTACACTTTGCTTTGCTTTTGTAAGATGAATTCCCAAGGAGAAGCTTCGGCTTTGATTCTTACAAGACTGTAACCTTGTCACACACTTTGCCTTGGTTTTTCTGCAATGGGAATGTTAACATATGAATGTGTAATAAGTCGACTAAGTGTTTGCGATGTTGGAGCTTGCTCACTCGCAGAACTGACTGTTCAGTACAGAAGCCATTGTGTCTTCTGTGTAACAAGCTTTTTATTATATTTTATAGCTGGAAGGGATTTTGTACTTGTAAAGCATATCTGCTTAAAGGCAGGGGAGCTGCTTTATTTTAGGTGATGGGCGATACTGTACAGCATCATCTCAGGTCCTGCAACATCTGCAGCATGTACCCGATGTATGTAGCTGATCACATGAAATCGCAGCGGCCTCAATGGAGGATGGGGAGAAGTAGAATTCCGTGTGATTTCATGTAATTGGTTATATGCATGGTGTACAGTTTGCTATTGCACCAGATAAAGCACCTGTGATAAGGTCACTATGGTCACATGGGGAGGGAGAGATGGGAGGGGCTGCTGATCAGGATAACCCTTCTCTGATACCAGGGAATATAAGATAAGTTGATTCTTGTGGGTGTAAGGGAAATAATTATTAGCTAAAAGAAGGGACTCTGTTAGGACTTTATAGGAACCTGCCCTTAGCTGTATATGTGAAAATGTGGTTTTCTTTAAGGGGGAAGTAAAGTGTCTACTACTGTGGCGGCTCCTGGAAGCTGTGGAATATATTTGGTAACTAGTTTCCTATCTGCTGTTCAGCTCATTTTTTGTTCTGTTGTTCCTTTAAACAAGCACCAAGTTTCCTCTTTACATTACTGAGCAGCTGTTCCGCTTCTTCCTGGGTAATTTGCCTACCGAGGCCACTGTTCTGTAGCGCTCTGTGGCAGAAATGGTAACGGCGCTATTGTTATCAGGCATTTCAGCAGCTTGCTTTGCCGTTTAACATGTAAAAAAGTTGAGAAATTGATTTACATTTTATTTTCCATAGTGTGTTTGGAAGTTAATGTTTCCCCTATAACGCAGAGTTTTCCAGAGAACAGAACGTTCACTTCCGCCATTATTATTTATAGAATGTGTATAGATGCGGTACAGCCGATCAATAATACATCATTACTAAAATAAACCTACACCCACTCTCCTTCCTCGTTCCCAGGGAGGTGAGGTACTCGCCAGTACCTTCTCCTTGAGCAGCGCTAAGCAATGCTGTCACTTGGATTGATGCAGGAGGTAAGCGTTTATCAGTAATGAGGTCACCTCTGTTTAGTGCCCCCTGTAAGTAAGAAAACAGAAGCCGGTTTACGATCAATGTCCTTCTTTCCTTTATGCTCTCCTGCTCAGATCCACATATTGGCTATTGCGGCGCATAGGGGAAGGGCTGTATAAAGCTGCGGAATCCGCAACACTAACATTGTAATTTAATAGAAGAGGCCGGAGCTGATATGATTCTACGATTCCGCTGGATATTTTCTGATTTCCTGAAATCGCAATGGTTTACGCTGCTCCAATGCAGATGAGCAGAAGGCAAGGTTACATTACTGCAACATATTGGTTGAAAAATATTTTAATAAATGTTGATATTCCCTTTTAAACTTCCTTCTAAAAATGGCTTCACTCTCGTACATTGGTTGTGTCTGGTATGACAATAAACTAATACCTACCAAAACTCTTTGACATAAATGACTTGTTTCTGAAAGTTGTAAGGTGTTTTTTGCCGCCCCCCCCTGCCCCCAATTTTTCACCAACTTTGCCAACCCCGATTTTTATTCTAAGTATTCTTCCATAGTTGGAATTTTCACTCTTCCCCTCTATTCCTGGGTAATTAACCCCATAATTTCCTCCGTTCAACTACCAAGCCATGGTTGGGGAAGTAGCAGTTCAGTACATGTGGTGGGGGCAAACCAAAATTGGATGAATTGGGTTCTGTTACCAAATAAGTATGTAGAAAATAGAAACATTTTGTTTTAGGAACTTTTTCCTCAGATGCTGATTTGCTACATAGAGTAGGCAAGAATTGATATCCACTGTGTCACATATGGAGACGTAAGTGTACTTTGGAGTCTACAGCTTCCATATCTCATCTTAAGTCTATAAAATTTCCTCTATGCAGACTACTTTGATCCCTTCTTCATTCATTTTTAGACAAAAGAAGCCTAAGCAGGATTTTCGGATGGCTGATGAGCCGTGGCACAGTCTCCATCTGTTTAAAGTGGAGATTGGAGAAGCTTTAACGCTGATCTTTAAGAACCCTTGCGCCTCTTGATTGCCGTCTATAAACCTATACGTCCCTATAGATGTCTTTTAAGCTTGCGACTTGTGAAAATTCCATTAAAACAATTTCCCTAAGAAAGTGATCCCGCTTGCTGCACCCACGTATTGGTTATGAAGTCAGCCTGGCTGCCAAGGTGTCATTTACGGACTGAAGAATCACCCAAGTGTCAGTCGGTGAGCGCGGCAGACACTGACATCCATTGTATCCCGCTTTAATGTGTAATCTCTGTGAGGAAGTAACTTGGTGACTGGAATTTTTATGGATGGATCAGTATCTTTTCATTCCTTTGCAGACAGAGATCTTTTATATGGGGAGGGGGTAAATATCTCTCCTCCGAGAGCCTCAGTTCTGCCGCTCAATGTTTTCGAGTCTCCTCATCTACTGCTTGTGCATTTCTGGGTGCGGAGTGCAGCGGCTCTGCAAATCGGAGGCTTTCATCTGCCAATATAAAGAGCGTCAGCACTTTACAATGAGTGAAGAGGCAAATGCTGCTGAAATCTGCTGCCATGGCACATATATAGGAGCTCTGTCTATGTACAGAGAACTTTGTAGCTTTACACATAAGCTCTATAAAATGAAAACATTGAAATATAAGGAATTTCCCCAAAACTAGGATTTCTAGGATTCCCTATTTTTATATTCGGTAGCAATCCCATTCCTGGGACTATAGTGACTGCATTCCCCATATAATCTACAGTGGCTGTTCCTAGGGTTAGAGGACACCCTGTACTATTCAGTTAAATCAGTACCACATGCATTCTCTTATAACATCTGACATCATTGTTCCAAAAGGCTCCTCCAAGCACTAAAGCCCTTTCACAAAGGTAATGGATGGTGATATTTGGAGTCAAACCCCACAATCATGCAGGTCCTCTATATTTAAGTCCCAGAAAACCCCTTTGAAGGGGTTGTCCCAAGTTTGTGCTTATCCTGTGGGTTGGAGAGAACAATCCGATCGTTGAGGGTCAGGAGAATGGACTTTCACTATTCCTGAGAACAGGGGGCCACGTTCTCACTAATTAAAGGAAGTGGCAGGACGCTCATGTGTCCTGCCTCTCCGTTCGGTCATAGCGGAAAGTTAGAAATTGCCATGCATAATGTTCGGCCATCTCTTTCATTCACCTCACTGTCTGTAAGAGTGTCTGGATAGCCTGTTGCTGTCCTCACCCATTGCCAGTGCTACCTTACTATTGAATTGAGCAGCGCAAGGTTCGACCTAATGTGTGATTTGTGTGATTTTTTTCCGATGATTCCGATAATGTTCCTTTTGTAGAGATCTAGCTGTCATAAGTCCCCAGGCAGTGCTCCTTGGGAAAATGTATTCATATTAGTCTTCCTCCAGAAAGTAGAAAACTGACTTAATTATGCTGCCGGTAACTATAATATATGTCACTGCTCGACCCTTAAAAGAGCTTTGAAACGTGACTAGAGGTTTTAACCAGGGTCTCCTCTGCAGAAATCTCTTCTTATTACTCACGAGTCCAGTAATCCTGATGTGTATTGATGAGTCGCAAAAAGTTGTTAACTGAAGAGTGGACCTTTGTGTGATCGGTGGTGGTGCGACCTCAGCCAATGAGCTCGGCTCAATCCGTAGTCTGAGACACCCGATGGCTGCATTGTCGTACATCACCCACACAATTCCTAAGCCTAACAATAACCTATCCTACGGTCATAAATCCCCTTTAAACAAACATGGAACATTTTCATCCACTTCTAACCTTTTCAATGTGTGTTTTTTGTTCTTGAGTCCCAGTGTTTCTAGAACCTCCTACAATGCTCCTATGAGGCCTGTACATGGTAGTTCGACTGTTCATTAAGTCTCTTTTTCTCTTCTTCTGTTTCAGCTCTACCGAGAAGTCATTTCCTTGGAGATCAGCAGGTAAGGAAAAACTAATCCCGTAATGTCTAGAAGTTCATTCCTTATATTTCATTATTCAGCTTGGAGGATAAAGAAACTATGGCACGCCAAAGGGTCTGGGAAGTAATTATCGGCCTTGTATGTTAGGGTGTGTTTAGTGTGTGTTATGTGCGTGTTGTAATCCTTATAATGACTGTGCAAAGTGAGGAAACTTTCCCTGCTACTCCTCCATATTACGTAATCTTCTCAACTTTCACTGAATTCTTCTTTAATTAGTCACTGAATTTTAAGGCAGAAAAGTGAGAAGAACCTTTTGAACTTTATTTCTTAAAAAAAAAAAAAAAATTCTCTCCAGTCTGGATGTAATTCCACTGATCAGTGTCTGGACGCAGTATCATTAGTGCTGGTTTTATGGAGATAAGGGAAGCCTTACCCCATCTCCTCACTGACACCGCTAACCCTACTGAAGAGAATTCTCAAGGGAGGGGTGAGGATGTGGTGAGGGAGACTTTGTGTGACTCAGCTCTGCTACATAAATGACTACTCCCTTAGGAAGGTGGGGGTTAAAGAGAACCCGTCATGCAAAATAACCCTCCTAAATTAAATATATTTTTATAAACTGCCATTAGAGAGCATTGCCTCTATCCCTTCATTGTCCCTCTACATGCCTGTAAACCTAAGCAATGAGGTCCTAAAGCTGTATGCAAATGACCTGTGAAATGTCCAATGAAGCATTAGCATATTCAAGCTGTCCACCTTATTCATGAGTGGGAGGTACAGCCACACCCCCAGTGCATGACTGACAGCCTGTGTAATGATGTGAGGCTGTATAATGATGTGCTTCCTGGTGCTGGTGGCCACGCCCCCTGCAGCCTGTGTGTGCATGTGTGTGTATAGGAGAGATACAGCAGCTCCAGGCAGCCATGTTACAGCAGAACATGTCAGATTCATGTGTAGCTGATGTCTGTGTCTCTCACCTGTATATTAGGAGGATGCAGCATGTCAGCAGATGCAGCACACACTAGCCATGCTTTACTATACATTACACACAGACCTGAGCAGGGGGAGGAGAGGGGAGGGGTAACAGGAGTGACATCACTGCCTCTGACCATGTGACCAGCCTCATTTACATAATAAAGATGATTTTACAATGATTAATGTATGAAATAACTAGATAAAGGCTGGGATGGATCCTTGTGAGCTGCTCCAACAGGTAGAGGTGACAGGACTAGTGGCAGAGACCTGATGACAGGTGTCCTTTAAGTGTGACGCTGGCTATGTAAAGCGATAGCTAACTTTCTCCTCACCCCTCCCTAAGGATTTCTCTTCAGCTGGGTTAGCATGTCCGCGTCAGTGAAGATAGCAGCTTGATTGTATCTTTAGCATCTCCCCTCCTCCATAACTGGAACAGAGGTCTTTTTTAAGAAGAATGGTGGCATCAGTGGAACATCAGTCTAAGAAACTTGCTTTGTGCGCTGGTGACAGTGTTCAGTCCATTGATACGAGATTTTGTCCAGGAAATCCCTTCATGGCACTGAGCGAGTTTCTTGTATTGAGCTCTCTCACGGGACACAGGTTACCACATGCACCCATGCATATACAGAACAACTTGATGGTATTACCAGAAAATGTATTCCATGCAAACATTGTACAAAATCAGAGAACTTGACAATTGCTGTCATGTTCAGATTTCATTACTTCCTCTTCAGAATTAACTGTACTTTCTCATGGGAATTTCACTTCGCATATTCTAAATATAGATGGTCAAATGTGTCCGTGACGTGACAGATTACCCATTTATTTATATCATGAATGTTTTTTTTGCAAATTCATTTGGTCATTTAAAGGTTCTCCACCTTTGACCATCACTTGAGGTTCCTTGACAAGTGATTTCAAGGCGTCCTCTCTACTGGGACCCCCTGCAATAGGCTGTTTTGTTCTTTGGAGAAACTTGGTAATTGTTAGGTCTTCAGTATTTGATCTTGGAGTCTAATTCTTGGGATCCCACTGGACCCAAAGGCTTAGACCAGGAGCAGACACCAGACTCCCTAAGCCCATCTTGCCTGGCTACGCCGCCTTACCTGTGAAGTTGCCCCCACGAGGGACAAGGACACTTGCTGGATGAACCCAATGATCCCCTGACGAGCCCCATAGGGCGAAACAAGCCTTGTCGGGATTCAGGTTTTCATACTCCTTTCAGGACTTGCATCCCACAACGCAGGAGCCAAAAACCTATTTTCGGCACCTCTGTGTTAACATTAAGACCAGAACCTGACTCCACCTGCCAACTAGGTCTATAACAGGGCCAGTCATTGCAGGGTCAGGTTCCAGTCGGGCCTATGGTTAAATAGGACCATAGTCCCGAGGCTAGGCTATCAGGGTATACTAGATTTGCGTCTAAAACTAGGGTGTAATAGGGACTTTCTTTGTGACTACAGTGTCATTTAAAACCCTAACCCATACGGACATAACGCTTATCTTCTTACCCTCCACCTTTCGTTCTCTGTGCACTCCTTTTGGATCATCGATCCACCCCACTGTGACCAGTTACCACCTTACTACTGACTCTGGGGTAGCCTTATGCTGCAACACTATATCCTAAGGAGTCCCACGGAGCCCATACTCGGAAGGTATTGAGATGTACGCAGTCCCGGAGGTGAGCCCATCCTTTCATCATATATTATAACTCTCAGGCCGCCCCGAGCCTTCTCTCACACCCCTCTTGATCCATCTTATTTTTTAGATCGATCACTGATGCCGAGGACTTGAACATGCAATGCAAAAGTTCCGAACACACAATTTGTTGTAAATAGCTGTAAATAAACAAGCACTATCATACTTTCAAATCATGAGTTGTATTTTTCTTCATTAACTTTCACGTGATTACTTGAGGGCTATCTCAGTAGACCCCCTGAGAAACCCAAGACATACTTTTTATATTAAGATCCAACCCTGTTGGTAGCTGTAGACTACGGCGTAAGTAACATCTTTGCATTACAAAAACTTGGTTCTAAGATAAAAATCATGCTGAACATGTTCAATTCATAAGGATAGGCTTTTCCTCTAGAAATACTTATCACTCCCTCAACAGTGCCTTGCAACCTATAGTAGAGGTTCAAGAGACCTTTCCTAAACACCATTTGTCTAATCTGTAATATTGTACAGTATCTGACACAAAGGAGCCCAATTAATTTAGCTTGATCCCATTTATTAAAGGAACACATTTTGTCAGCATGTTACAAATTAATTTACTTTCTTCAAAAGAAAAAAAAAATTCAGATGTTTCTTAAAAATTAGTAATTAACTGTGCCGCAGTGAAATGTCAGTGTAACATTTACAGTCTGACTACCTTCATGATCTGGAAAATTTTAATTGTTCTCATTAAAGTTTACATGAGATTTCAGGATTTCTGCCCCAGATTTGCCCAGTTGCTAAATTGTGCGGTTTGTTTTTTATCAACGTCATAAAAACATGTTTACATGTGTGGGTCCAACTTAAAGGGAAAGTGCTTGTTTTTGATGTAGTCTGTTTTACAGACGGTTCTCCTGGTAACCCCCCGGAATATCCCTTTAATACCTGTCCATGGCTGACTTTACTGAAATAGCGGGTATTATAAAGCCGAGGTCATCATCTGGCCACTCCCCGAAAATTCGGCCACACTAGTTTTCTAATCTATGCAGAGGCGGGCGTGTAGCTATACGCTATAGTTCTGTGATTTAGCATGTGCCACGCAGAAGCCTCTCACACCAGCAGTTTATATTGGGTTTGACTGATGTGCCAGCTTCATCCCCCCTCTGCGGATGAGTCACTGTATTTGTTTTTTACTTTTATGTCAAAATTCAAAAAAAAAAAAAAATTTTTTTTAAATTTAAAGCTTTTAACACTTTGAATTTTTCAGTGTGTGATTTATTACTTTTACAGCTTTTTAAAAAAAATTTAACGTACTATGTGAAACTTAGACCTATGGTCATTTATAAGAACTGACGTTTTTTGTCTCATTATTTTATTTCTTGTTTTCTTGTACACACTGCAGTGTGGATTGCATTATACTTGCACTGATTTTTAGACTGGTATTGGCTTAAAGAGGGTTTCCAGGGGCAGCTAAAAAGGGTTTTTTTTTTTTGCCTTGTTCTGATTCTCTGCTTCTTTTCTTTGGAGCCTGCACCCTGCCAAGGGGTTACAGTACCCGTTTTGGCCAAGAAGTCACGAGTGAGGAACTTTAAAGTTATCTACCATCAACATCCATCATGATAAACCAGGGACACTTACTCATATATCCAGGCACCGTGACTGTGATCTTCTTATATTTTTTTCCCATGGCCTCCTTCCTTCTATAATCAACTTTTGAAACTATGTTAATGAGCCTGGAGGTGTTACCAGAGCCGCTGTGTGCTGCATCTTCACAGGCTTTCACCGCTTCTCCCTCTACTCCCTCATTACTGCCCCTCCCTCTGTCTGATGTGCTCTCACTGCAGTTCGAGCACACAGGAGGGGGGAAGTGCTCCACAGTTTAACATCCTGTAAAGCTACAATACAGAGGTGCTTTGTTAGCCACAGGAGCTCTTTGGTCTCATTAGCATGATTTTTTAAAATTAATTTTGGCAGAAAGAAGGGCATGGATAACAAATAAAAGAAGATTACCACAGTCACAGTGCCAGGATCTATGGGTAAGGTCTCATTCACAGAGCCGTCAAATTTGTGGCCGCATATACGTCCCCATGGACGGCAATGGCGGTGGTCCGGTCTGTATACCGTGCTGTACACCGCAAAAAGATAGAGCATGCCCTATTTTTTACGAATGTGCGGCCGCGCGCCGCTTTTTTCACATGTCCCGTGCGGGCATACCGTGTGTGAATGTACTCTGAGTGTTTCTGGTTTATCCATACTTGATTTTGATGCTGGAATTCCTTAAAGCAGGTCGCAGACACCAAAGACCAGCAGGACCGTAGCAATGACTTCCTCTGAACCCTCCTCTATACCCTTTTCTGCTGTGCCGGATTTCCAGTAACACCAGCTTTACACGTATTTTTGGCCCATCACAAATTTAAAGGATTGAACATTCCATAGTATTGGAGTATCGGAAGTTCTCTGGATTTCTGGAGGTCCCGTTCTCATGACTAGTGTGGAGGTCCTAGAAGGTGGACCCTCCTGAAATGTTGTTATCCCCTAACATTAAATTTATATAAATAGATTAAATAGAAGCTAAGTACAACCCTTTAATGCAGATCAGCAATAGCTCACAACTACTATATATATATTGTTGCTGTTTTATGAGAATTTTAGCCTTTTTTTTTCTAATCCTGACCTTGCATATCTTATTGATGAAAAATGAACGTTTATGACCTCGTTCAGGTCAGTTCCTTCTTTGTTATCATAACCTAGCAGCCATTACCGGCGTTCTTCCAGCTGTCGGAGCTAAAAGAGAGTATGACAGCACGTGCCTCTCGGCTCGTCTCTTCACGCCGATCGCAATTATCAGCATCCGTCACTTCGCAGGAGTCGCTTTTGAAATTTTTTTTTTTTTCTCCCTACGCCGTGAAGTGCTTTCTGATTTTTATAGCATGTCAACAAGGCTCATACAGCCTGGAGTGCGGGATTAGTGCCATTCCGATCTCTCCATAAGGTGATTGTACAGAGTCATCACAACTGCATCCGCCGCCATAATGCATTCACCAAGCCGAAATTATTTGCATAGCTCTTGAAGGCCTCCAGCAGCAGGCCTAAAATTAAATCATCTGAATGGGTTCTTGGCGTCCCGTGGAACAAGTTCATTTAACGAAATGATCCTGATGAGATGCGGGCGGCTGCGATCGCCTTATTTATGTGTGCTGGCGTCGCAGCTGGTTGCTTGACATCCATGATCGTTCTCGTGACATTCCCCGATTGACTGATGTCTATAGTAGATTCTCTTCACACATGTTTTGAAGTGTCGACTGTCTCGCACTTGATTAAAAATGATGAATAATTCAGCTTGCCGTTCCTTCTATCGCTACTTACACGCGGCACAGCAGGTAGTGTGTTTGTAAATGGGAAAATACCGCTTCCTACCAGTAACCAATATAATTTCACGGGGTCCGTGCTAATTGTACCCATCGTATAGTAAGACCCCGTTAGAGATAATCCAACATCATCTCACCAGTTCGCCTAAGTCATCCCGATCCTTGTCAGGTCTATGATAAACCATCTCAGTATGACCCTTGTGTAGATTTAGCTTCTTTCGAGTCCTTGCAGTCACATCACGTACATGTTCACACCAGAAAATGGGTACCACAATGAAAATTGTTAGAAGTTACCACCAGTTTCGTGCAGCTCCCCAAGCTTTTAACCCTGCCTATGTCTGTGGCAGTGTTCTGAAGATTCAAGGGGATGGAGGTTCCGGTGGTTTGAGTTTGCTTGTGGATCCCTCGGGGCATGCCCAATGTGCAGGATCTCTGCTTGCTGTCCTGCTATGGAAAGCTTCTATGTTAACTTCCAGTAGATGGAAATCTGTCCATGGTCATGTGATGTCACACAGATGCGTTGTGATACTAACAGCTCGTGCATCTGTGTGACATCACATGACCATGGACTAATTTCTGTCTACTGGAAGTAAACAGAGAAGATTTCTGTAGCAGGACAGCAAGCAGATATCTAGAAAACCACCAGGGATTGATGTAAAAAGTATATTGGAAAATTGTATAAGTTCCTTACACAAACCATATCAATTATTTTCTGAAAGTGGACAGCCCCTTTAAAGGGGTTTTCCCACAAATCAAAGTTAGGCCCTATGCACAGGATAGGGCCTAATTTGCTGATCAGTGATGAGACCCCCAGAGATCACAAAAAAGAGGTGTCAGATGGGATCCTAGTTACCTCAGTCGGACCACTCGTCACTCCCGGAGAGCAATGGAGCAGACAGCCGCGTATGACCATCCTGCTCCATATATCTCAATGGAGATGACAGAGATGGTGCCAAGCCCAATTCAAAAGATTTGTTTTGGCCTTGTCAGTTTTACTTTTATACATCCACTAATAACTGGTCTGTCTACTGTGTCCCCTACTTAAAGGGAACCCGTCACCAGGAGACCCATTTTTTTGCACTCCCCCAGTCCTCACAGAACATAGTAGATACACTGCTAAAGCGTTTTTTGTATAAAAATATAAAATGTTATATAGTACCTTTCAATACCATGTACTCTGTGATTAGGCACTTGTCCCCTGGGATTGGCTATACAGGAGCAGCCCCCTCCCCCCCCCTTGGCAAACCGCTCCTCCATGTATCCTTTTCAAATATATGAATAACTCCCATCATATATTTGAAAAGGACACATGAAGGAGCAGTTTCCCAAGGGTGGGGGGTGGGACTTCTCAGTCACAGGGGCCTAGTATCTAGTCACAGAGCACATGGCATTGAAAGGTTCTATATAACATTTTTTTTTTTTGGAAAATCTATTTTTTTTTTATACAAAAACTCTTTAGCGGTGCATATACTATGCTCTGTGTGGACTAGGGGAATGCCAAAATGGGTCTCCTGTTGACCGGTTCCCTTTAAGAACACCCGACTTACTGATGACCCCTAGTTACAAACGGACCTCTGGGCTACAATGATCAGCTGTAACAGTTATCAAAAGTGGCTGTAAAGAAGCTTTATGGTTAATCCTGGTTCTTATGACAATCCAACGTTTTTAAAATACTATTGTCACAGAGACTAAAAAAAAAATTGGCTGGGGTTACAGTTATAAAATGTACAGTTCTAACTTACATACAAATTCATCTTGAGAACAAACCTACAGAATCAGTCTTGTACGTTACCCGGGGACCACCTGTATGTATGAAAGGTCTAGTAATGTTGAGCCCTCCAGAGCAAAGGCTTCTCTCTAGCTTAAAGATGAGCGTCCATGTTAAATTACGATTTTTGAAGGGAGCATGAGCATTATTTTGTTTAAAACACAATATACAGGCAGTCCCCGGGTTACGTACAAGATAGGGTCCGGAGGTTTGTTCTTAAGTTGAATTTGTATGCAAGTCGAAACTGTATATTTTATAATTGTAGATCCCGACAAAAAAAAAATTGGCCCCAGTGACAATTGGAGTTTAAACATTTTTTGCTGCAATGGGACCAAGGATTATCAATAAAGCTTCATTACAGACACCTTACAGCTGATCATTGCATTCTGGGACTATAGTAAAGCATTCAGAAAGCTTCACCAGAGGTCAGAGGGGTCTGTCTGTAACTATGGGTTGTCTGTAAGTCGGGTGTCCTTAAGTAGGGGACCGCCTGTATCTGTTTGTATCCATCATGTGATATTAGGTGTTTACCTATGTCTTCAGATCTGGGTGGGGCCACCATAGAATTTGAAGTGTAAAGGGGTTTAATTGATGTTTTTTGTTTTTTTTAACTTTTGAACCTATTATGATGCTTTACTTTGTATGTTTGCTGGAGAATTACTTTAATTTTACATTGATTTAGGCTGGGAACTATAACGCTAAAACATGTCCCCATGACAAGTGCTTCTTTGTATTCAGCTAGACTGGGCGGACTCTCTTCGGCTGTTTGTTTTTACGATAAGAGGCATCTGAGTGGTTTTAGCACTGAAGATGGTAGACTTTAGGTCAGCGGAAGGAGCGCTTTTGGCTCTCTAGTTATTTAAACAACAATTTATTCTATTATTGGAGAAGAGGGCTGGTTAAAGAGGATGTCGTCTTTGGCGTTATGCCATCTGGAATCCTGCATTAACCTTATCCTAACCCCTTAATAAAGGAGTCTTTGAAACTGAGGAATTAAACTTCAGATTATCACCACCATCCATTTTTTTTTTTAAAAAAATCTAAAAATGGGATTTAAACGGTCATTGACATAATAATTTTGTTCAGTTTACTCTCCATTGTTAGCACAATGAGCAAATGGCGCTCCTCTTATTCCGAAATGAAGTGAAGATTGAGAACATGCTTGTGTATCTGTGGAGAGGGAAAGAGTATACTTGCCTTGAAGGCACTGGATCTTCTCAACAGTGGTGGTCCCAGAGGTTGGACCACCACCTGACAAACATTTACGTTTTGTCCCATTGGCTTGTATAAAAGTAAAACTAAAAGATTATCATAACATTCCTGATGTTGTCTCTGGATGAGTGTAGAAGTCTTCTACCAAATACTTGATAAACATTCCAGATAGTTTAGAGTTGAACAAGCACCTCCAGGAGGAATAGGATCTATGGTACCCAATAATTTTCAACTTTTGACTTCAATTTTGGGACCATCAAACATCTTTAGTAACACGGCAGTGAACATCCAAGATAACATTTGTAATTGATATGAACTTTAGACCACATGCATTTGGGTTTACAGTACAGTAGTTGGAGCATTCCAAAGTCTTTCTCAGGACTTGCCAAAATGTTATAGTAGTTAAACAAAAAAAAAATCTCGTATGCAGTCACAGATCCAATACGTTTATTAACTGATATGTTGGTGCAATTTTTAGATCTTTAAACGCTGGCACCACTTACATAGTTTAGTAAATGTTTACTTTCAGTTTGGGAACAAAAGTTCTTTCTTAAGGTCATTGTTACAGTGAAGTCATAAGACAAGTGTATTGCTGTTAAGAGGGTATTTCCCTTCTCGGTGGTGATTACCGCGCTGTTTACATGTCACAAGTTGATGGTTTATTTTTGCTTTCAGATGCATCATCCGGAGGTCCCCCTAAGCAGAGACTATCTGACTCTACTCATCCCAACCACTTCCTCATCAGATCTGACCCAGAACCTGTGACCATGTACTCCCCGGAGCAGACGTCACTCCATGAAAGTGAGGGTCTGTTCTGGTTATTTCTTATTTCTCACCACCAGAGTCCCTGAGCAGTTACTGTCCGCATTGGGTTAACCTCAACGCTCACATTTTACTACTTTGGTTTTATTTAGGATCCTTAGGCAACTCAAGAAGCTCAACACAAATGAACTCGTATTCTGACAGCGGTTACCAGGAAGCCGGGACTTTTCACAACCACAATGTGGGTAAACCTGAACTTCGGCAGCAACACTCATTCTCAGGATCTTCCAGTAACCACCTGGTGAGGTCCTCAAGGGCTGAAGGCCAAGCCTTAGTCCAGGTACCTTGTTCTATGTGTATACTGCTATTATATTGTGTTCACCCACATTTCTTTTTGTATGTTACTAGATTTCCTTTGTCAGATGTTTCTGTAATGTGAAAAATCCGTAGTAGTGTAATATTATTATGCTTTTTATGCTTTTGCTCATTACATTGTTCTAAAGATATGATTTATCATCTTGCTGGAATTGCTTTGGCTGAGGTGGCGGTGCCTTATTATATTTTCGACTTTTTATTGTACACGTCTAGAAATATTTCCATTCTTCAATTTCAGTTGTGTTTAGCGCTGGGAAACTGCTCATCAGGAGGATTTTCTGACTTTATCATTGTTTACATTGAATACATCGCCTCCTCATCCACAGTGTACCTGCTCGAAACTCAGCTTCAAGGGATTCTTCGGTTTTTGAATATAATAGGAAAGAAAGTGTTTAGATATACTATAATTTCATATTTAGTTTGAAGGGGTTATCCACAAATTCAGGGGCAGGGGTGACAAATTAAAAAGAAAAAAAAAACTTCTTGTCCTGCTTTGGTTCAAACATTGTTCTTGTACTAGTGGTCTACAATGGCTGCAACCGGCTTGAAGTTGTGCAACGTTCTTGGCCTCCTTAGGCCATGTGATGTCACTTCCTTTACAAATGGCATCATGTACTCCTAGCAGGCCAATCTTTGATGTAAATGTCATGTGCCCATGACCCCCCCAAGACTACAAGCTCAGTTCAGGCACTGAAGACTGTAAGTACCTGACTAACGCAGTACCAGACTAACTCAGACACACCGGCCATGGGCCCTGTGGGGTTTTCCATACAGCATCTATAGCTATCTTTGCTTTTTCCATAATCCCAGCCATGTCTATTGTAGCAATAGACCTCAATGGTACTAGTTAGGACAAGTAGACCCCAATGGCACTAGTTAGAGCAGTGGACCCCAATGGCACCCGGTAGGACAGTAGAGCCCAAATGGCACCCGGTAGGACAGTAGAGCCCAAATGGCACCCGGTAGGACAGTAGAGCCCAAATGGCACCCGGTAGGACAGTAGAGCCCAAATGGCACCCGGTAGGACAGTAGAGCCCAAATGGCACATAGGAGACATAGGAGAGATCCACATGTGCCAGACCATTAAAGTATGATGTATCTGCATACTATAATGCCTGAGATTAGAATGTCCTTTTGATGAATTTCAGGTCAATTTTGCTTCACCAGAGATTTGGACCATAAATACTGGGGGATTTTTTTATCTACTTGTTTTTATGGCCACTTTATCCTAAATCTATTATTTTGGTAAATTAGCCATTAAAAGATAACGCAGTTTCAGTCTACAGTTTTTCTAATTTGTAGACTCTTGAACAGCAAAATCTTACTAATAATATATCACTGAGCATTTTGCAGGCCATATGTTAATCCAGGGAGACTTGTTTCACATTAACCACTGTGCTATACTTTACGACTGGATACTAACATTCAGACTGACGAATCATGAAATGAATAGTGCCATGAAAAGCTGAAAAAAAGTTCTCAATCACTATGAAAGCCAACTAGTAAATTACGTAATGCAGCATTTGTCAGATTTTATGGTTTTATATACAATTCTTCTATTAACTCTGATCCTTTTTCGTTTATTTGTAGCCATCCAATGCTATGGCGGCCAATCGGGCAGTTCGACGGGTTAGCTCAGTTCCCTCCAGATCACAATCCCCTTCTTACGTCATTGGATCTGGTGTTTCTCCGTCTAGAGGGTCCTTGAGAACTTCACTCGGCAGTGGCTATGGTTCTCCATCCATCACGGATTCACGACCGCTTCCAGCTTCCACCACCTATTCTTCTACGACATTGCCTTCTCAGAGAGCAGCTTCTCCATACACAATACGAAGGTCCAACTCCCCAACGGGAGTTCGAAGGATTAGTTCACTCAGTTCTAGGCAAAACTCCAACCCAAATGGCATGACCTCAACTTACCAAACACTGGGTACTTCAGTTAGAGTTGGTTCCCCGCTAACTTTATCTGATACACAAAATAGAGTTGGCACATCAACCCAAGCGCCAATTGGATCCTCCTCCTCTCCAAAGCGAGCGGGAATGACTGCAGTTCCACAGCACGTGGGAACGTTACCGAGGAACTTGCATGAGATTGACCAGTATAGTCATCAGCCTTTCGATATTTATGAAAGAATGGTTCCACCTCGGCCGGATAGCCTTACAGGTTGGTAAATATGTTGTGATGTAATTGCATTTAGTGTGGTAGTTCAATGAACCCATCATGTATGGCTTTTTTTCGTTCCTGAAGAAGACAAAAATGTGATAGCCGAAGGTCAAGCGGGCATATTGTCACAGCTTTATCTTAGTAGAACGAGAAGCGTATGAATCCCTGGTCTAAAAATAGACCACTTTTAGGGTGTCATTGAGCCCTGTTGCCTTTTGGACCACTGTGCAGCTGCCAGCTACCCAGCTACCCATAAAAATGCCTTTATACCAGTTTACTTCCTTTGTGCTTAGGGAAGCCACCTTTAAAGTGATATTCAAGTAATTATTGATAATTAATCTTATTCTTCAGCTACATTCACCTCTTGGGTCCTAAGGAAGAGAGGCTGAGCAACCCTTGGCTCTCTTATTCCAATAGAGTTTAAAGCAGGATATGTATGACTGGCCTAGTGGCTAACCTATAATTCCCAGAATACTTCATTTAAAGGGATTGCCCAAGTCTCAAAAAAACATGCCTGCTTTCTGGTTTAACACTCGCCATGGAATATATGTTGTAATGAAGCATTACTGTACAGAAGTGAATGGGGCTTAGCTGCAGTACCACATACAACCTGTGGCCAGGGTGGAGCAGTTTTGTATACGAATAGTGCAGATGATAACAGTAAACTTCATAATATACTTTATTAAGTAAATATGAGCCTGTGTCCTTCTATTTCCGCTGTTTTAAGCAGTTTGTGTAAATTTGCTTTCTATGTAGTATTGCAGCTTAGCCCTATTCACTTCCTTAGATCAGTAATTTAATACCAAGATGGAAAAACTATGTATGACCTTGTAACCAACATAAAGTATTTAGAAGTAAGAGATTGGGCCATAAAATTTAATCCTAAATGGACCTAAATCTTAAAGAAATGTTTTTTTTCAGACCTGAACTGTGCAGGTGATAATGTATATTTGTAAGATATTTCATTAAGTAAAGCAGCTTCTTGGTCTTTTTTTTTCTGCTTCTTTCTCCTGCGGTGAGCAAGCTCTGTCCACTTAAGAGATAAGTAGGCAATGAGAATATTCCCCTTTATGATTCGGCTCTCTAAAGAATCAAGTCACTAGACACTTTATCATGTTCCTTTACTTCTCAGCTGTCAGGACACACCCGGAAAACTGGGGGTGGAGCTTATTGGGGGATTTTAAGATTTAGGTAAATTTCAGCTTTACAGATGTTTTTACGGAGAAGCTTTTGTTTTTCAATCTGGACACAATCCTTCCTTAGTTCCTTTGCAGACATCGTCCAGTTTCTGTAGTAATTACGGTTGGTTATGACAGGTGTGTGCAGCGGATGATGTGAACAGACGCACGCAGACGATTTGCTTCCATTTTCGTTATTTCTCGCCGTGTAACGACTTTCTTAACATCGAGGATGTTGGTGATTAGCAGTCTGAGCTTCCCTTTATCATGTCATTCTGTATTCAGCGAGACCTTCCTCTTTTGTGCCTGGGGCAGAAATGTACAGTATTTCCAAATCATAGCGCGCCTTTGAGATGAAACGATTATCTCGAAATTCAGATCAGAAAAATCTTGCCAGGTGGGAATGGCAATTATCAATAACAAATTGCCCAATCTCCATTTGCTATTTTTCCACGTAATTGCTTTTAGATGAATTGTATTCTCAGCTGAGGCAATGATTCGGCGCATGTGTCGTAGTCAGGGATCGGTGTTTAAATGCGCGCACCGCTCTCGCATATCGAAAAACATTCATAATCCTAATGTCATGTTTGGAGAAGAAGAAGCACTTATAATTATGTTTTGTCACCGCATATTCACAGTCGGAGATCTTATTACTCGCTAATACTGAACAATTCTGAGTTGGAGGGAATGATTTGGGAGACATGACATAGACATGTGTGTTTTGCTGACAATTATTTTTCTTCCACGCGACTTTTGAGTCATCTGTTGTTTAAGATTTCTTAAATCGGCTCTTTTGTAATTAAGTATAAAGTATTTGGCGACATGCCACGGCACATTAACCCTCATGCATGTTCCGATGCCGATGTCAGTGGTTTCCTGTCACGTGGCCTGTACATGTCGGGTTCTGTTCACATTACTTGTGTAAATTACATTTGACATGTACAGTGCAGGTGTGGAAAACATTCCAGAAAGTAAGAATTCTTTCACAAATAAGGAGTACTGATGGATTTTGCCGTTTGATCAAAAACAAAAGCTAAGAATCCAACTAAATCCAGTCTATATTTGGTGTACCCAACATCTGGTTTCAATTCTTCTTCCACACATTTGGTGAAGGAACTCGACAGAAAGTTGGTTCCAAACATCTTGGAGAACCAATCATAGATCTGTGGGTGGACACTTGCTCACGTCTTTCTGTTTAGTCATGGGCAGACTGGATGATGGGTAGATCAGGACTCAGTGGAGGCTATTTCATTATTTCCAGGACTACTTCTTCTTTACCTAGAGCAGTGATGGCTAACCTATGGCACTCGTGCCAGAGGTGGCACTCGGAGCCCTTTCTGTGGGCACCCGGGCCATCACCAGAGATGAGTCCAGGTATCTTCCTGCAGTCCCAGACAGCCCAGGACTTGCTGTGCGAAGAGGTATTTTAAAGTGACAGCTGTACCTGGGACTATTTTCTGCTATATTGGTGCCTCAGGGGGCTGGTATCAATGAAAACTGTGACAGAGAAGGGAGTATAAATCACTAATTAAATTCTGTGTTGGCACTTTGCGATAAATACGCGGGTCTTTGTTGTAGTTTGAGCACTCGGTCTCTAAAAGGTTCGCCATCACTGACCTAGAGGGATTAGATAAAGTTCAATTGATCTATGATTTGTGGTCTTGAAAATAGGGGTCTCATTCTCCTAAATTGATGGAACAACAGGTCAAACATCCATCCGGCCGCTCCATTCAATGTCTATGAGTCTGTAGGAAATGGCAGGAACGATGCAGCACTGTATTTATCACCTGAGTGTAGTACTGTAATATCTAATAGCCATTGGAAGTGTACTGTAAAATAATTTGTAATGAATTAGGAGTCAGTCATATAGTCCCATAAATGAAATAAATTAATTAATTGGACTTTCCATGTCACATGCCATTGTACATATCCAAATATCATTATTTCCTTGGCTCAAACTGTAACCAAATAATTTTTGGACCCTGAGACAATTAGATTTTTAAAAGAAATGTTGGGTTGATAAGGGAACAAGAATTAAAGGAAACCTCCCACAAGGAATCTACCAATAGATGTAAATTTGATGGTATATTCCTCCTACCTTGCTCTGCCCTAATCTTTATTTTACTAAACCTAGCCGCATGCCCAAGAAACTACTGGAGATTGGAGCAACCTGCCCGGGAAAGGCTACTCCACGCCCTAGTAGCCTTTGCAGTCCCACCTCCTAGCACGCTGTCTTTATTCTTGCGGTTGTGCACAAGGACTAGCCACACTGCCGACTTCTATGGAGCTACTGCATATGCTCCCGTGCCGGATTGAGCACATAGGTGCACTCTGCTTTATGCATCTGCGCATTCCCCACTCTATCCGGCAGGGGCATGTGCAGTAGTAGTATAGAATCCGGGGGGCACAACTGGTCCTTTCATGCAGCCGTAAGAATGACGACAACACACTAGGACAGTGGTGGCGAACATATGGAAACGGGTGCCAGAGGTGGCACTCATAGCTCTCTCTTTGGGCACCCTTGCCATCACCCCAGGGCGGGGTTCACCAGACAGGACTCAAGGTCTCTTGCAACCCAGGACCCTAGAATGATGATCCAAACTTCTTCTCCTTCTTTCTACTGTATTGGTGTCCTCAGGGGCCTATACAATTTAAACCTGTGAAAGAGCAGGGAGTAATAAGTTACTGCTTAAATTGTCGCATTGGGGTGGGTTTTGGCTGTAGTTTAGGCACACGGTGTCTACAAGGTCACTGCACTAGGAGGTGGGACTGCAAAGGCTACTGGGTTGCAGAGTAGCCTTTGCCGGCCAGGTTACTCCACACCCCAGCAGCCACTGCAGGTAATTTACTTATTACTTTAGTAAAGTTTTTATAAAGTTGGGTTAGGGTCTTGGTTTTAGTAAAATAAAGATTAAGAGAAGACCAGGCAGTTGGAATCTAGATTGCTTGTGGAAAGGTTCCTTTGACAATGAAGCTTCACTGCAGATACCTTAGCCTTGATCATTTCAGCCTGGAGATAATTTTTCTGCATCCAGCGAGCTTCACTTAAGGTCACAGTGGACAGAGAGGTCTGATTGTAACTAGGGGTCATCTGTAAGTTGGGTGACCTTAGGTCAGGGACGCCTGTAATGGGAAGAACAAGCACAGACTAGTAGAATGATTGTGACCTTACCCCATTTATCACTACAGAATCTCTGGGACAGAGACAAAATATTTGGTCAGATATAGCAACACGTTAGGGATTTCTGAATGTTTATAGCCCCGTGGTGAAGACACTGTATGTACTCATCAGGATCAATACAGTATTTACAGGTCCCTTTAGGCTGAAGTGTCAGAATCCTGAGTTGTTATAAAGTGTATTTTCTGTGCTGAATAAAGCCGTGTGATATATTCTGGATAATATTTGTCATTCGGGGCATCCTTTTCTGTAATCCTTCATCTGTTATAGGTTTCCGTGTCTTTGCTCTTTATATCATCTCTGAATGGCCATTCCCAGGTTTTCCCCGGTAGAAACATATAAATAAATTGCCATCTGGGTGTTGCCATTTCCCTTGACAATGTTGTCCTTCATAATCTAAGATTGTCTGCACTGATTGGATGTTGCGACTATGTGCAGGGACACACCCAATTGTCAATTTATTTATAGGACCGATAACAAAGAGCAGCACAACATGTAGTTCTAAGATGCTCCAGGTCTACCACAATAGACCTGTCAGGAGAGGTGACATGGCTTCAGGTTTTGGAAGATCATGAAGAAACCTCAATTTTGCCAATGATTTCTAATTTTCTGCCCCTTATCACTTTCAGGTTTAAGAAGCTCTTATGCAAGTCAGCATAGCCAATTAGGCCAGGAGCTACGTTCTACTGTATCCCCCGACCTGCAGATTACCCCTATATACGAGGGGAGAACATACTACAGTCCTGTCTACCGAAATCCCAACCACGGAACAATTGAACTGCGCCAAGGATCACAGACGGCGGTGTACCGTACTGGCTCAGGTGGGTTTAAGGCTGTTCTTAGTTTTGTTTCCTATAGCTTTTTATTCCAAAATTATTGAATTTTTCTTGGTTCTTCATTCATTATATTGGCTATTCCCTGATCTAGAACAGCTGACCTGTGCGCATGGCGTCTAAAACTAAAGGTTAAAGTAGCTGATGCCTGCAATAGAGTATCCTAAAATTTGGCTTGTTGAGAGAGTGGATAAGAATAGTTCCAACATTAAGGACAGAATTCTTTATAGCAGTGAGAAATTGTATACAAAACTCCATATCCCTTGCATAGAGTAGATCAAATTTTGTCTTCCTGTGTTCACCACTAGAGGGAGCTATTTCAATATAATGTATATTTTAATCTAAGCAATCATGCAGCTAGTAAGAAGAGGGCACCTGGTATTAATTAATCAATGTTTGGCAAGTTTGTTGTGGTCTCTATAAAGCGCTCTTTAACACTTAAAGGGGTTGTTTTTGTAATTCCCTTAACAAATGGATAAGGGATAACAATATATCTAATTGATAAAGCTGCAGGGTGAGTTTTGACACCCAGTTGTAAGTTTATACCTGTATTCCTAGGAGGAATAAAAGTGGTACAATACAGAGTTGTATAAAAAAAAATATTCTAAAATTTTATGGAGAGTACAGGTTGTTTTTTTTTTAGATGGCAGAATGATGTGCTGACAGGTCCTCTCTAAAATACAATATTCATAGGGTATCCACATGCATTTCCCTTAGAAAACTGCAAAGGAATTTAAAACCAGGACAAGATTGTGATTTTGTGAAGTTGTGTCTCCGGGGGCAGAGTTTACATACTTGGTGATGGCGGGGGAGATTAATTAATCAATACTCGGCAGGTTTGTTGTGGGCTCTATAAAGCGCTGTGTCTGTATCGCAAGACAGTGATGGAAGCGGCGGAGCCGGCCGCGGGATGATGAATGCGCTATATACATGAGATGTGACCATGTTACTCCGCACAAGAGTCATTTGTACTGGACCTTTTGTATCAGACAATTACCACCGGACCAGTAAATCAGCCGCCACTGATTATACCAGAGCCGCGCCACAAATGATTTAAACTAATGGTTTGATGGACGCGAAAACAATACGCTGCTGACACGTCTCCCCGGTGTACAGGAATGTTCTGCAGCACAGAAATACCCAACTCGCTAAAACTTTAAGAGTACTCGGAAATTTCCACTTCTTTTATTGCTAGAGTCAAAGAATCCACCTCATTACTGCGGTAATTAAAGTCTGGAGGCCAATTAGTTAAATGGATGTTATTGATGCCCTTGAAGGGACATTACTTATTACAGTAGCGCATGTGGAGAAAGTTGTGCCATAGGGTTTTCGGTTAGTAATTTTATAAAATTTTATATTGTCCACTTTCAGCTAATAATTGATATTGTTTGTGTAAGAAAACGTTCTACAATTTTCCAATATACTTTCTGTATCAATTCCTCATGCTTGCTGTCATTCTATAGGAAGCTTCTGTTTACTTCCAGTGGATAGAAATCTGTCATTGGTCATGTGATGTCACACAGGTGCACGGCTCGTTAGTATCACATGGCTCTGATTATTCTCTGTGATACTAACAAACCGTGCACCTGTGTGACATCACATCACCATGGATTGATTTCTATCCACTGGAAGCAAATATAGAAGCTTCCTATAGAATGACAGCAAGCAGAGATCTAGAAAACCACGAGGGATTGATACAGAAAGTATATATTGGAAAACTGTACTACTTTTCCTTACACAAACTATATAAAGTGAAAATCCGCTTTTAAAGGGAACCTATCAATTGAACAAATCCTAAATAACTAAACATAAATTTGAAAGCCATCATGTAGCAGTACAACTATCCCTATATTGTTTAGGGATTGTTCACAGCCTGTTCATAAAGTTGACTCACCCTCTATGCAAATGACATGCGAGTCCAATCATAGTCTTTCCTCTGAGCGGAGTCCAGCATATTCAGGTTCTTGTAGCTCACCCTCGCCTCCTGCTTACTGACAGATAAGAGGTTGTGGTTTCTCTTCATGAGAGACGCTGGCTGTGTGTGACTCGCTGAAAATAATCCATGAGGGAGGGGAAATGAGGGAACTGATTTCTCTTCATTGACTCACACACAGCACATATCTCTCTCGTTCTTGAGGGAGGGGTGAATGGTGAAAAGCCGAGTTCACTGGCCTGAGTCAACTTGATCAAAAGACTATGGAACTTTATAGGCATGGAGAGGAACAATATATGGATAGTTGTACTGCTGTATAATGGCAGTTTTCGATTATATGTTTAGTTAGTGTGAATTAGTTTAACTGACAAGTTTCCATTTAAGGCGATGGCAAAGCTGTCTCATAAAAATATGGACAACCAAATCCAGCAGATGTTGATCATTTTTTTATCTCAATTATAGAATTGACCTTCAGTCAAGAATTGACCAGCCATCAGATGGCACTTAACTACACAATACAACCAATAGAGTTACAGCAGTGATTCGGGGAGTCGACAGAGGGTATAGAATTAAGTTTTTACAAAAATACATTGCTGCATTGGAGTTTAGACCTTTAAAAGGGTTTTTGAGTCCTAGCAAGTTAGGCCAATCCACAGGTAGGTATTGGTGGGTATCACAGTGTTGCACATGAGATGACCAGAGCAGGCAGTAGCGCATGCACTGGCTGCTCCGTTCTCCAATCTCTATGGCGTTGACGGAGATGGCCAAGCACCCTTCTCTGTGCCAGAGAAATAAATGGAGCAGCCGGCGTAATCACGACTAGCTGCTCTCTGCGTAGAGATGAACGGAGCAGCCAGTGCGTGCACTACTGTCTGTTCTGGTTATCTCAATTGTGACACTGAGATACTCTCCAATTAGCAAGGTAGACCCTATCCTGTGAGGTCTAACTTTCTATAGCTGGAGAACCCCTTTAAGGAGGAGCAGGGTAAAGTTCCCATTATGGGAGACATACAGTCTATGTTGTGCTTCATTGAGTATTGTATGTTAAGAGCCTCAAAATGAATTCATTGTGGTAGTTTAAGTAGCTTTACTTCTGCACCCTGAAATTAATTTGTCTCCCAAATACTATGGTGTTGTGGTCTCGGTAGGTTATTTCCGCAGTAACATGAAATATTTCAGCCAGTGACTTAGATTGCCTTTGCACTTGCCAGTATATGGCACAATATTATCTCACTTTGATATATTTATGACCTCTCCAGCGCTCCGTAATTCTAACCCGATCTCTCGTTCTAGGGCCTCCTCCTCCTCCTCCACCGCTCCTTTACTCCCATATACTTACAGCCCTGAGGTTTATATTAAGAGGAAAGTCGCTTTTAGTTTTTACTGCTTAATAAAGAATTGCTGGAATAAAATTTCCTCTGCTGAACAGCTCCACTTTAATAATCCATGGAGTTATAGTGAAGGCGCTCGCATCTGACACCGCGATGAAAAGAATAAAGGCTCGTCTTCTCCTCGGCGTGCTGATCCCTGACCGCTTCTTGCGCTCGTACTCTATAAATGGCTCGTTCTGGCAACCCAGTCTATTTCATACCTTGTCGGAGACGGCTCCCCCATTAGCCTCAATGACCTCATGCAAATAACCTTCCCTATTAAACATCCATTAGGTGCGATGGTGCTCGGCTCCTGTCAGTGAGAGCGGGAGCTGATCATAATATAAAGTTATATTACCGTCTGCAGGCTTTAATATATGGCTGTCTTAGCGCCATTACAAGTGTCGCTTGTGATTGTCTCCCGGGCGTGGTGCGCTCTATTAACTCGCTGATGCACGGCCCTTAATTATTAAAAACTGCATAGGAATTTTTCTGGTCCGGGTTACAAAAAGTGTACAGGACCCATAGTACTATAAAAGTGTCCAAGGTACTGGAGGAAAAAAAACTAGCACCAAGAGTCAGGCAAAGCTTTACCACATTGCAACCAATCAGAAAACTGTATCATTTTGTCTTCTAAACATTCTGTTATTCCTTTATTTATTCCTCCAGTTTTACATGTTAATATTTTGTATACATTTTTTTGATGCTTCTGTGAATCTTCCTCCCTTTTGTGTATCAATTCTGTGTTATATCAAAAACAAAAAGGAATTACCTTTTTTAAATATTTTTTTATAATGGATTTAAGAAATCCACCATCTAAATCCATAATAAATCAGGGCACTTACTCATAGATCCAGGCACCGTGACACTGGTAACCTTCTTATAGGTATTATCTATGGCCTCCTTCCTTCTAAAATCAATTTGTATAATTATGCTAATGAGACAGAAGGGCTCTGGTGGGAGTATCCGGTGCTCTAGCTTCTCTGGCTGTTACAATGAGGAGAGCTGGTCTCGCCTCCCACTACACATCCTGCTACTTCTAGAATACACAGGCAGAGGGATGGAGGGAGCAGGAGGTTGGGTGAGACATGTTCTGCTCATTGTAATAGCTTGTGAATCTGAAGGGCTCTGCTATGCGTAATTGTAGTTGATTTTAGAAAGAAGCAGGCCATGGAAAACAAATATAAGAACATTACCAGTTATGGTGCCTGAATCTATGAGTAAGTGCCCTTAGTTTACCATGGCGATTTTGATGTTGGTGGTCTATATGTTGATTTTCAGGCCCTGTATAAGACAACAAATCACTGCCATTTTTTTTTTTTTACCTCCCAGGTTCTAGCTCAAAAAATAGCTTTTATTTTATTTTGTCTGGGTGTAAATGCTTATTATTAATATTATTATTGTGCTATTATTGTACTAGAGATGTTATTTCAATATGGTCTTAAACCTATCACTCCCCAACTTCTGCAAAACTACTACTCTTAGCCAGCCACAAAAAGTTAGTATTGGTGTAAAATAGTTACATTTAGGCATTGTAAGAAAAAAAATATATATATTTTTTCGGAGTTGGTACATTATTAGCAGGTTATGACCAGCAGCGAGGCCCCTACTTGTGGTGTATATAGACATTGAAGACACAGGTAAAATCTGTTCCATCGGTCTCACTGTGAATTAACATTGATTTAACACTTCATCGTACTCTGTAATAATCTACAATGCTGTATGTTACGTCTCCATGTGCATGATGTATTATATGTGTTGTACAATTACAATTGTGTTCTATTATAATTTGGTGTCAGATCGATGTCTTCTCCCCCCCACGAGCCATAGGGTATATACTTACTAATCTCATAGACACACAGTAGTTACTTTTGTACAAAAATCTTTTTGGTCCCCAGATCTCATAGTTGTTGGTGAGATCATCTAACCCTCCACGAGTATTATATTACGGCCAATCCAAAATTTTTATATTCTACAAAGTTATGCAACTTGATGTATTAAATAATATTGTTTTCATTCTCTGAGTATCAGCAGATTAGGACACAAAGTTGCACGTCTTCATAACCGATCCATGATGGATAGATCCTTATGGATGTAACATATAAGATTTGCCCGGTCTTCATGGACACTTGTAAAGAGCATCAATACTAAAAATACTTAAAGGGAACCTGTCACCAGGAGAGCCATTTTTAGCACTCATCCAGTCCCCACAGAGCATAGTACATACACTGCCAAAGTATTTTTGTATAAAAAAATAGGTTATACAGAAAAAAAGATATGTTATATTGTACCTTTTCATTTGCATCTGTTGTGTGACTAGGCACTCGTCTCCTGGGAGTGGCTGGAAAGGAGCAGTTTCCCCCCCACCCTTGGGAAACGGCTTCTCCATGTGTCCTTTTTAAATATATGAATAACTCCCCTCACTCGGGATTGGCTGTAGAGGAGAAGGGGGTGTCGCTAAGCCAAGTGATTGGCGTTTTCATATATTTGAAAAGGACACATGGAGAAGTTCACACAGCAGATGCTAATGAAAGGTACAATATAACATATCTTTTTTTTCTGTAAAACCTATTATTTTTTTTTTTATTTTTTTTTATACAAAAACACTTGTATGGCAGTGTATGTACTATGCTCTGTGGGGACTGGGGGGGGTGCTAAAAATGGGTCTCCTGGTGACAGGTTCCCTGTCTGACACTACACAGAGGGCAAATTCTGCCTGATTTTTTTTGCCCAGACCTTATATACACCTTATAGGGTTAATTAGGTGATCTTTTAACCACCCACATCCTAATGGTGTACTTGTACGTTTTCCGGTAATGGTGGACTAATTTTTTAGATTCAGTAGCGCTCCCAGTGGTCACGGAGGTCTGGTGTGAACTTATCGTTTTATTTTGCTAGGGTCTGGTAATCTACACAGGACATTGAGCCAACGTAACACTCTTGCATACCAAAGAAATAATTATGCTCTCAACACTGCAGCTACCTATGCTGAGCCATACAGATCGATGCCGTACCGGTTATCAGAAGGCGGATATAACAGGATGCCACACGCAGCCCCAGCAGATGATGGAACTACAAGATCGCCATCGATTGACAGCATACAGAAGGATCCCAGGCAAGTAAACTATAGAAAACGAGCAAATAACTTGCTGAAGGCTATGGACACCTTTTGTACCGAAATATGTTTCATTGTACATTAAATAATAATAATTCCTTTATTTATATGGCGCACACAGATAAACCACTTTCTAAATGGTCATTATTCAGAATTTCCCCTCTGATTTTATTAGTTGACGTAAAGCCTGTATAATTCTACATCTAGATGGCTGTCCTGTTGCTCTACTATTCCCTCCTATATACTAATGTAGTTCTGGCTTCTGTCTATTATAAAATGGGCACTGTTTATTTTGAGGAGAGAGAGCGCCACCCTTGTGGCCTCTGCCTGGTATTGCTGCTTAGATTCTTTGAATTATTTAAGGCAATCACAGACCACTAGTAGACAGGAGCAGCACCGTTCCTATAGAGAGAAGTGGCTATAGCATCAATATAATCTCTCCATTCTTTCACTGTATTATTAGCAGTGTGCGATTACCCTGGACAGGAAGATTTTATGCTGCCATCTTCTCTCCTTACAGACGTCCTTTACCTTACATTACCTAGATATCTACTAATCCTTAATAAGCACCCTGCCTCCCCCTGTCATCTTATCACTTATCATTTTGCTTTGCTTGACATCTCAGTCACGTTCCTCCGTGGTCCAAGTGGCCGACATCACGCTAGCTGCGAAATGCCGGCTGTAATTGGTAAATCGTACTTCTTTCCCTGCTATTGGAATGGGCTTCAAATCAAGTGCAAGTCACGTATTTCATACCTAGAAATGAAATGATACCTTCTGGAATCTGAAGCAGAGCGTCCTGACCATAAATTATTTCTTGTTTTGTTGCGTAAAGTGAACCTGGCAGGTGAGAAGCTGAGCTCTGTGATATAAAAGCCTAGTACAAAGCTGAGAAAACTAGACAAAACTCCTAGCAGAGACCATAAGAGTCCTGATTACCCCGCCCACACACAGTGATTGATAGGGAGAGTCCTGATTACTCTGCTCACACACCGTAATTATTTCACCCACACACAGTGAATGACACTGTGAGTTGGGATTACTCCGCCCACACACAGTGATTGACAGTGAGAGTCCTGATTACCTTACCCACACACAGTGATTGACAGTGAGAGTCCTGATTACCCCGCCCACACACAGTGATTGACAGTGAGTCCTGATTACCCCGCCCACACACAGTGATTGACAGTGAGTCCTGATTACCCCGCCCACACACAGTGATTGACAGTGAGTCCTGATTACCCCGCCCACACACAGTGATTGACAGTGAGTCCTGATTACCCCGCCCACACACAGTGATTGACAGTGAGAGTCCTGATTACCCCGCCCACACACAGTGATTGACAGTGAGAGTCCTGATTACCCCGCCCACACACAGTGATTGACAGTGAGAGTCCTGATTGCCCTGCCCACACACAGTGATTGACAGTGAGAGTCCTAAATGCCCCACTGTCAGGACTCTCACTGTCCCATCTGGGAGTCCCCTCTAAATTTACTAAAAAGTCCCGCTTTTATACTTAATAACTATATAAGACTGAGCTCAACTTCTCTCCATCTAATAAATTCCACTCTCCTTCCCATTATTAGGAGGTTTTCTGTTAAGACACGTAGCAATAGATTAGAACCATTGGTGGAATCCAGGAATAAGACTTGTTCTTCTGTGCGTTGGCATCATTTCTTTTCTATTGACCTTTATGATGTGCAAACTGAGCCTTTTCCTCTATTTTTGAAAGCCATGAATGGATTTGTAAAGTACACAGACAATAAATGATAGTAAACCCAGTTCGCTGCACATAGCAAGAGAACAGCGCCACCTATTGGTCTAATTTAAAAGGCATAATGAAAATTTAGCAACGCAAAAACTCCATCTGTGTGTGGTACTGCATCCTGTGACCGATTACAGGCCCTTTGTCAACACATTGGGGTCCAAGTGTGTCAAACTCTGGGGGAGCTGTATTGAGAGTAATTGGATTTAAGTCTTCAGCTTTTGCCTTGTTTAGCTGCTTAACATTCCATATCATCCATTCAACATGGTGCTTGTGTAGTTCAGACCTATTCAGGTAAATGGGGATAATCTGCAATATCAAGAACATCCACTATACAGTGTATGGCGCATTTGCACCGAATATAGAGATGAAGTCTGCGCCCATTTCCTCCCGCTCCCTCATGTAGTACATAAAAATATGTTCACCTTAGTGTAGCTTCTGTCTATTTTAGTTGATGACTCTGTGATCATCTTATTAACTCAGAATTCTTTAGGCAACCACAAATTGTAAAACATCTGATTGCTGATGTTCCCTCGATCACTTTGGTGTTGGTTTTCATAAAATCCATCCAGCGCATCCATAGATATGGCCCCCAGAAGTCTGTACATTAGCGCATACAAGCAGAGGGGTGGTAACCGGGTTTTTTTTTCCCGTGGGGGCGTGGCTCGGTTTGCTGTATGAACATAAGCCCGCCTCCTTCGGTAGGAGGTGCTAATTCACATTAGGACTTTCAGGGGCCATATCTTTTGAACAGGAGTACAGATTTTTAAAAAACAAACACCAAATTGATCAGGGGAACCGAGGCAATCCCTTCAGTTGTATCATTTCGCTTTTAGCCCCTTTTGCTTAAATTCTTGAAAATGCCATAAAAATGCCCCATGTAATTCTTTTCAGCTTAGGCTTCTCCTACTACCTAATTTTACCTGTTTTTATTGGCTTGATAATTACCCATGAGACAGCAGCACTTTATGATGCCGCAGTAAGGTATTTGTGCGTGTGTTGTACTGGTTGGATAACTTGAGTTGGCACAAGCTTCGGGTACGTTGGTTTATTACTTGACTGAATATGCCAGGACCTGTCATGTACTCCTATCACGCTTGTACGAGGTGCCGGGGGATATACAGGTAACGAAACCTGGTCCAGAACCCTTATTGTCTGCATTATTCACTCTGTGACCCGGTTTCTGCTGTTTGTTGGTCCTATCGATCCGCCATGGCCCCGTGCCTGGTCTTGTTTCAGTCATCCAGCCAGCGTTCATGTTTCTCGGGTGTAATGCGATTAGCACTACATAGCTTTTTGATGTTAGGAGCTGCGAGATGTTTGCCGGCCTTTCTGATATCTCTACGTTCATGTGTTCGGGGTTTAATTTATTACCCCTGTTTAATATTAAGTGATGTCAAAAGAGCCTTGTGGTTTAATTTGCGTTACAAACTGCTCCAATCTACATTGTAATATGTGTTTTCTGAAAGGAATAGCGAGCAGGTTGTCCTCCTGACCTGGTTATAATAGACTTATAATTTATTGCTGAACAGAGAAGTTAAAGGACCACGAACAGCACATTTTCTTATACAAGAAAAGAAAGGAATTATGTTAAAAAATGTTTGCACTGAATATCCGTTGCAGATTCTAGGGTGACTCGCACTATGGCCGGAGCTGGCCTCGAGTAGTGGGCACTGGCCGGAGCTGGCCTCGAGTAGTGGGCACTGGCCGGAGCTGGCCTCGAGTAGTGGGCACTGGCCGGAGCTGGCCTCGAGTAGTGGGCACTGGCCGGAGCTGGCCTCGAGTAGTGGGCACTGGCCGGAGCTGGCCTCGAGTAGTGGGCACTGGCCGGAGCTGGCCTCGAGTAGTGGGCACTGGCCGGAGCTGGCCTCGAGTAGTGGGCACTGGCCGGAGCTGGCCTCGAGTAGTGGGCACTGGCCGGAGCTGGCCTCGAGTAGTGGGCACTGGCCGGAGCTGGCCTCGAGTAGTGGGCACTGGCCGGAGCTGGCCTCGAGTAGTGGGCACTGGCCGGAGCTGGCCTCGAGTAGTGGGCACTGGCCGGAGCTGGCCTCGAGTAGGGGGCACTGGCCGGAGCTGGCCTCGAGTAGCGGGCACTGGCCGGAGCTGGCCTCGAGTAGCGGGCACTGGCCGGAGCTGGCCTCGAGTAGCGGGCACTGGCCGGAGCTGGCCTCGAGTAGCGGGCACTGGCCGGAGCTGGCCTCGAGTAGCGGGCACTGGCCGGAGCTGGCCTCGAGTAGCGGGCACTGGCCGGAGCTGGCCTCGAGTAGCGGGCACTGGCCGGAGCTGGCCTCGGGTAGCGGGCACTGGCCGGAGCTGGCCTCGGGTAGCGGGCACTGGCCGGAGCTGGCCTCGGGTAGCGGGCACTGGCCGGAGCTGGCCTCGGGTAGCGGGCACTGGCCGGAGCTGGCCTCGAGTAGCGGGCACTGGCCGGAGCTGGCCTCGAGTAGCGGGCACTGGCCGGAGCTGGCCTCGAGTAGCGGGCACTGACCGGAGCTGGCCTCGAGTAGCGGGCACTGGCCGGAGCTGGCCTCGAGTAGCGGGCACTGGCCGGAGTGGGCTGTGCATCCCAAATAGGTAAATTAGTATTATAGGGGACCCTAAAAACCACATCATTTAGTAGTCAAAATTTTGGCTTTTGCATTTGACTTGTTCCTATGAATCTAATATATCCGACCCCTTGACAGTTGTCACTGTCACCAGATAATCAGCGTTCTTCACATCACCCGTCAGCGGCTTTAGCTTTAATGGCTGTTCTGTGTATAATGTGACGGCTTTTCCTGCTTCATTTTACTTTGTCCTTTTTTAGAAACTGTGTTGGGTATTAAAATGAATTCAATACAAGAAGCCATAATAATCATTCATGTAACTTTGTCTCCAGGTTTTACCCCAATAAACAACCAGCCCCCCAGGTAGAGTATGAAATCCCCCTTGTAGAGTTCCCTCTTATATGTAAAATAACATAATTTAACCTATAAATAAATCTCCTGCAGGTGTAGTGTAAGGCGCCCTTATTTTCAGTTCTATAGCACCTAGAAACAAGATTTTGGGTGTAATTTCAAAATCTAATTTTTCTTTTTTGCTAATTTTGCTTCTGTGAGCTACAGACCCCGACGATACTGAAAGTGAAATTTGGGATTTTTAAAAGTATAACACAGTGGTCGTAGCTGGTGGGATTCAAAATGTTACCAAAAAAAGTGCATCCAAAATGAGCTGTGATGTGTTTAAAATGACACCTTATATTAGCGTTTACAGTACCTCATGCTACCTATAAAGGCCCTCTTCTGTAAGATGGTGCTGGTGGGCCAGAAGTATAGTCCTTTCTTCCTGTAGATCCAATCCGTCTAATGAAAAAAACACATAAACTGCACAACGCAAATTAAGGTAGCTGGAACTAATTTTTCAGCCCACATACCCAAAACCAAAGTTTCGTAAGGGACCTAGTTTGATGATGTGGAACCACAAACCTACAAAAATATAACTCTACTTCTGCTCATTTTCACACGAGAGAGAATTCTAGAAACAACATTCCCATACACCACTTATTGGGGCTAGTAGTTTAAGGAGATAAAATTTGGTACCTAGGTTCCCTTTAAGTGAGTAGTAGTTTGAGGACAGTTGAAGTAAATAGCTACAGGCAGCTATCGATCTATAAATAGGTGTGTGCAAAGATAGCAATAACGCCTGTACAAGTGTCTATTACGCTTGTACAGGCAGATTTACTTTGAACAATTTTACTCTTAACTTCTTTTCCCTCTCCCTCTGACTGGTTGCTAGTTGCAGTCCATTCATTGCAGCAGCCGGCAGGCTGATAGAAGATCATGTGACCGGAGTGCAGATCTCTGGTCACATGACCTTTTGCAGCAGTGGGGAGTGTGCTTTACTCGTGCCCATGTCTCCGTGTAAACTTCTCGATGGGATCTATCAGTGTGACAGCCCGATCCTGTATTACTAAAAATTTCATACTCCTTCTCGACTAAAAATACTCTTCAAAATGGTGAAAGGCCTATTATTACGTATATTATTACGTATATTAATGTTATAGTGCGACCTCTGTGTGTGTATTTATTATAGAGACTCTGAATCGGTGCTTGAAAGAATCCTATTTTCTTATTTCAGGGAGTTTGCATGGAGAGATCCCGAGCTTCCTGAGGTCATCCATATGCTGCAGCATCACTTCCCTTCAGTGCAAGCAAACGCAGCCGCGTACCTGCAACACCTCTGTTTCGGGGACCATAAAATAAAAATTGAGGTAAGAGAAACGTGGGAAACGTGTTTGTGCCGGCTTCAGCACATACAATAACGCATTGTGCTATTTTTGTTATTTTTATGTCTGCATCAATTAGGGAATCGTGACCCCCATTACACATTATTGGAGTTTGGAACAACCTAAAGACGTACAGAGAGACATAAACGGAAGAATCTTAAAACATTTTAAAAAAATCCTGATAAATATGTGTTCAAACGTGTGCTGGGTTTGGATAAATAAAAAATAAATGTACCATATATACTCGAGTATAAGCCTACTTTTTCAGCACAAAAAAATGTGCTGAAAACCCAAACTCTGCTTATACTCGAGTAAAAGAAATATAGGTTTTACCAGGTAAAATAAGGGGCCTCTGCTTATACTTGGGTCGGCTTATACTCGAGTATATACGGTAATCCCGTCTTGTGCAGCTAAAACGTTCCAAGATTGAGTTGATTTTTTTAATTCTTTTTTGCTATTGCAAAGGCATGCCTTACATCCACATGACTGCGCCTGCCAATCAGTGGCCTCCACAGGGATCCCGTCATGTTCAAATGTGTGGAAGTGATTGGCTGCTGCAGTCACATGACGCAGCGAGGTAAACCTAAACTGACGAAAATTCATCAGAACGCTTGCACCGAAGCAGCGCAGGATTTTAATAGTCAGTAGTTTTACTCCTAAAGCATTCCGATTTTTAATGTATAAAACTGGTTATCATGTCTTTAGTTCAAAAGAATGTTAGGAATTTCCTAGAAATTTCCTTTCCATTAAAAATAAGGACAGACGGACTTGGCGCCGCCTAGAGCGCAGAACTCTGGTTATTAATAGTCAAATCATTAGTAGTAGAGTTATTATCGGTGGTTTCTGAAGACTCGATGCGACGCGTGAATAAGCTTCAGTACAGAAACCATCTATGAGCCAATGAACTGAGACGACAAGTTACTTGATGGCGTGCTGCAAACAATCTTTTTCCAATAGCCGTCAGTCTGCGTGCGGGAGGGGCGGGGAGGGGGCTTTGTATTCAGATCAGTGACCCGACTGCTGCCAAGAGTGACCGATCTTTACAAAATACAGCGGCTTTTAAGACACGCGAGAAAAACTCCGAAAAATCCATCTAAAATGACCCGCATCAATAAATAACAAAGCGTTTTCCCTATAGCAATAATTGTGTTTTAAACTCCTCCGAAATTATAGCAATCTTTTCCCTGTCACCGAGTAGCAGCCACGTTCAGGCGGCAGGAATGAAACGCTGTTATTTAGGTCGAACCATCTCGTCTCTCTCGCATGAATTGTGGATTTTCACCATCATCCAAATTGGTTGTATAATAGTAGGCGTTCTCCGAATCCTCACTGTTGTAGTGTTTCATGTCAAAGGGAAAGATTTTTCTGTTTTATTTTTGTTTAAATTTTTTTCAAATCACCAGCGAGAGATTGTCTACTGATAGGACTAGAGATATTTTGATTTTTAAAATACCATTGGTTTCCCAGTTTGTGCAGTGTATAGCTGTAGTGTTTATTGTGCTGCTGTGTGTCTTTTGCTTTGTTTTACAATCAAAAAGTTTGTGGGAACAGGGTCGGCTCCAGGTGTCTGTAGGCCCTTGGGCGACAGAGCCTCAGTGGGTCCCTTTGCAGTGAACTGTTATGGCGGCATTAAAGATTCAGAAACTAAAACAGTCTCGTGTTCCCTAAAATATTCCTTAATTTATCATCCCAAACAGCCCCCCTGTTTCATTAGGTACAGCCCTGCCTCACCCCCATGGATTCCTCATGTACAGCCTTATGTGGGCCCCCCCAGCAGCTCAGGGCCCCAGCACTTGCCCAGGAATGCCCAGTGCTGGCGCCGACCCTTTGTGGCAATTACAAATAAGTTTCTATACTTTTCACTCTTTCTTCTTTCTTTATCTGTCAATATTCAGACCACGCGCAAAAATATGGGTAAAGAATTCAACATTAACTAGGAAACGCAAGGAGGGAGAATGTACGTGCAATATCCCACTATAAGGCCTCGTCCATATGAACGTTCTTTAGCTAGAACAAGGCTTGATGTAGTTTCATGGTTTTATATATGATCCAAAAGCTTGAGCGTAAATTATGGCCATTGAGCACCGGTTGACATCCTCTTGTTAATCTCATCAGGTTTGTCGACTCGGAGGAATAAAACATCTGGTTGATCTTCTGGATCACAAGGTCCTAGAAGTTCAGAAAAATGCATGTGGCGCCTTGAGGAATCTTGTATATGGTAAATCTACTGACGAAAACAAGATTGCGGTGAAGAACGCCGGTGGGATCCCAGCTCTCCTGAGACTACTGAGAAAAACCAACGACCAAGAAGTAAGAGAACTGGTAACCGGTGAGTGGAGCGTCTATACAAACCTAATCAATGCAAATGTAGTTGTTCAATGTTTTGATGGATCCCTTGGCCTTTTTGACGCTGATGCTCAATCCATAACATCATTATCAGAACTGTGGGGGTCTCGTGTCTGGAGTTATGTCTGATGGGTCACAGCATAGGCCTTGTGTGAGGTTAGGTATGGGATAGGGAAGAAGGGTTTGAGCAAAGGAACTTTAAGAAGAACACTTAAGTCAAGAACCACGCATCGTATCATACTTGTTCTTCACACTCTGGGTCACAGGGGGATCTTTGGTCAAACAAAAGATGGTTCTGTAGCCTCCAGAAGAAGCGAAAAGATGTGTATTATATGGGATCATTTACACAAACTTGTTGGGGATGAAGACTGGCATGGGCTCTCAGCTGTATAAATATTATAGCCCCTACAAGTCTGGAAATCACTTCCTACATATGGTACTAGAATCGGCTTCTTGGGTTCCTTTTGCTGTTTTCAATCTGTGGTTTCAGGACCTGCAAAGGTGGTCCCGAAATGGCTCTTGTGTACATGTATATTGAGAGTAGTAACAGATGTAAGAAGATTTCATGGATGAAGGTCCTTCTCGGTATAAAATTTGGTGGGTTTGTGTGGCCATGGGCCCCTAACATGCTACCACCCAAACCGCCTACATTATAACCACTACAAACTCCCATGCCGACAGTGGCATAAATAGTAGAGGCTGGGCCCCATTGCAGACTTCTGAATTTCGCGCTGGAGAGGAGGAAGAATGAGCGCTTCTCACCCCTCTCCATAGAGCAGCCCAGGGATGTCACAGTAACACAGTGAAATATGTCCCATATTGCGCCATTCATGGTCACGGCACGGTGAGACAACATGTGCTAACCGCACAGTGACCGGGCGTCATTGGGGAACGATATACGGCGCCAAATTGTGTGTGGCCGCATATTTGTCCCCATTATGTTTGTGTGAGTTCATATATGAGATCATATATACATATCTGTGCACAAATATACACAAGAAGTGCCACCCACAGCATATATATATATATATATAATATACACCATACAGCAAATACACATCAGATATACACAGCCATACATTTATACACTGTTACACACAATGTGCAGCATAACATGTATATAATAGCACACATCCTCCATTCTTTAGTGTGGCCGGTCAGATGGCCGGGCCCCTTGACACTGTGGGCCCGTAGAAGCTGCTATGGCTGCTACGCCTGTAGTTATTGTGATGGTCTCAGATCTGAGAAATGCAGCCAGAATATAGAGACTGGTTCTGCTCATGTGATGAGCCCTAAAGGTAAACCTTGAGTAGGGAATGCAGCTGCAGTAGCTCAGTGTGTAGGTGAGACTGCATCCTGTATTACTACAGAGGGTATATATGTACAGAAACGAGTGCACTCTGAATTACACTGTGGGCCCCTAGCTAACTGTGTGAGCCATACTGAGGATGTGAGTGATACAGGTCGTATTCTGCCCTTGTCCAGTGTATGTTATCATATTTGAGCGGTGACCGGAGCAACAAACGCCGTGTGATTTATATGGAAATGGAAGTGCAAATGGCGCGGCCGCTAATTAAGATGTTTGTAATGCTGAGTGTCCTATGATTGCAGAACGCCGATGCTTCCCGCTACTGTTTTGGTAATTTGTTTCCTCTGCAATTTCCATTATTACTATTATTTATTTAAAATCATCTCTGACGCCGAGTGCCCTGATTATCTAATGCATTAACATTCAGTCTCAAGCTGCTATGATATTGGCACAAATAATTGAGCGCCGTTCATGAATTTCCTAACCTAATGTTCTTTTTTTTTTTTTTTCTAATTTCTCCCCCGACATAATTCACAAATGAAAAAAATGCCGCCTTGATAAACAAGTTCTCGGGCTAATGATTGATTTAGCTCCTGGTAAATGTTCCTGACCGGGTACAGCCCCCTCCTGCGTTTCGCTGTCACATTGCCGAGTACACAAGCTCATTATTATTTTATTATGGATGTAATTATCAAAATGATCTTGCACAAATATGATTGCCAGTCAGGTTTTTAGGATGTGACTGCAGCTGAGTCAGTAGCAAAGTTGGATAAGACATTACTTTATAAGCCACGCCCACATAGAGATGCAGTTATGTGGCACTTTATGGCAATGAGACGTAACACTGAGAATGCGGTGTATTTTACATCACAGACACGATTAACATCTCCTCCTCCTCCCTGTACAATGACCTTTATTTAGATAACCCTGACCCATCATTACATCACTACTGACAATAGATGATGTCACAGCTTATCACCTCCTCCTCCCTGTACAATGACCACTATATAGATAACACTGATCCATCATTACATCACTACTGACAATAGATGATGTCACAGCTTCTCTCCTCCCCCTCCCTGTACAATGACCTCTATATAGATAACACTGACCCATCATTACATCACTACTGACAATAGATGATGTCACAGCTTCTCTCCTCCCCCTCCCTGTACAATGACCTCTATATAGATAAGACTGACCCATCATTACATCACTACTGACAATAGATGATGTCACAGCTTATCTCCTCCTCCTCCATGTACAATGACCTCTATATAGATAACACTGACCCATCATTACATCACTACTGACAATAGATGATGTCACAGCTTATCTCCCCCCCCTCCCTGTACAATGACATATATATATATATATATATATATATATATATATATATGTATATGTATATATGTATATGTGTGTGTGTGTGTATAATAACCCTATATATATCGGTATCCTCTGATCTATTTTTAATATGCCTATCAGCCTAAAGTGTTTCATGGGCATGTTCCAGAGCCCCTCTTTGGTCCAGCTCCAGAGCTTTCTCTATGCCCTCTGTTGCACTTAAGAGACATCCACCTCCTCTTCTGGACCTCCATTCATTCCTCCATGTCACTGTCCTCCCACAAATGATCCCAGAAATGATCTTTGTATTCAACGGTTCCTTCGCTCCATTGTGCCAGTACTCAGTATAAACCAAGGTTAGTACAATGGGGATGCCGTAAGAAAGCTTTACTGCACATTGGTGGCATCCTGTGAGAGTATAATGATGTGGCCTAATGAAGGAAGGTTCAGAACTGGTGGTTGTATCTGAAGTGAGGTGGGAGCTGTAGAGAAAACGCTGGAGCCAGAACTCAGAAGGGCTCTGATAATGCGCCTTGAAGCACATCAGACTAATTAGCATATTTTTAAGCAATGATTTCCCGGTGGAGGGGGGAGATCCTTTTTTGAGAGATTGAAGCACAAGTATGTATCGGTTGTGTAGAGAAAGACCTTCAAAGAGGGCTAAAAAGCCCTGATAAGTCTCCTTTAACCTCATTATATAGAGTTTGTATTATCCATTCCCTGCACAGTCTTGTCCCTCTCGAGCTGCATCTATGGATTTGCATTTTGGAAATTAGCTTTCATCCAAAAGGAGAAATGCTGTCTTGTTAGTGTCACCCATCGGAGATGGCTACTAATACAGTGACGCTAGCTAAACTGCTTTCTACTGAGAGAAAGCTCATTTGCATACGTTCCCATAGTGCATTGCAGATAACAGCTTTGTGTCCCTAATGAGAACCTGAAACACAACCCACTATTCATTTTCATTCTGTCAATTTTCTAATCAATATAAAAAAAATCCAACTTTCCCAGAGTGTGCAGAGTGGCGACAGAGCTGAATTATCAGGGGGTTGTCCATTAGCAGAATTATGAGTGCAGCTCTGGGTGATTTATATCCAAATCAATACAAGATGAGTAATTGAAATTCTTCCTTTTCTGGTTTTTATAAAATCTACATTAAACAATGATGTCCTGCCCATAATCTATGACCCAAGTCATAATTTTACGATAGAGCCTGATCGGAGGAAATGGTTGGCAGCTGGTTACCTTCCAGCCAACTCTGTAAATGTAATAATAATGAAAATGTCCATTACTTCCTTTCTTCTTATCCGGAGAGAAAAAAGTTGTTTTAATGAAGTGCATCGCAACGTCTGAACTCTTTTTTCCGACACTTACTTTTTCATGACATCTGAAAATGAAGTGCCGCCGTTTCACCTTTTCTGCCAGTCTGTAAATCCTGGCTGTGACTGCCCCGGCACATTTGATATTCCCCACGCGTCGTCCTCAGAAACTTAGCCATTCGTCGGAGTTAAACCTTCTCCTTCTCTCTTGTTCAACTACATTTACAGCTTCTTCTTTTTTTCCGGCAAATAAAAACGGGCAAATTCTCATCGGTTTCCTATCAGTAGCTAATGGAAACAAAACAAAAGCCGGAGCGGATGGTCAGATGTGCCGCTTTCCTTTCGTGCCAAAGGAGAGAACGTTGCCTCACAATACGAGCAGTGCAGTCAGCCATTTTCTTGTGTACATTTATTTTACTTTTTGCAGATGTCAGGTTGCCTAGCAACCCATTAGCCCCCTTCACACTCGCTGATCGCAGATCGGCACGCCTGTACGTTTGTTCGGTAACGGCTCCTGAAAAATTCAATTACGTCTCAAAGTATCAGATGCTACGGCCAAAAACCCACGGTCAAGGCACAGAAGCGCATAATAAGCCGCCATGTCTGGTCATTAGGAAGGTTTCCTCGGACAGTTTCCGAAGGCCGCTCCCGTCATCTGTCATATTCCCGCAGCAGCTCGGTGTAAACAAACACAACGCGCTCGATGGGTTTCTCCGCAATTCCCGATGATCATCTCTCTAATAACATAACTTTTTGTGGATTTGCTTTCAGGCGTCTACTACGTTCCTAATTATATTGTCGTAGGCTGAAACTGGTCACAAATCTCACTCGACTTCTCCAGCGAAGCGGAGACGCCGTATGTGAATAAAAGATGGAGGGAATATTTCTTTTCAGTTTCACAACGTGCTTATAATAATATGGATAGAGAGGAACGTACCAGTAGTGGAGCAGCAGGAAGACCGCCACACCACCGCCTCATCACCAAAGGGAATTACTTAGATTATTCCATTGATGTCCTGTCTATAGAAAAAGTTATCGGTAACCGATCAGTGGGGTCAAGCTCAATGACCTGCTGGTTGTACCTGTGGCCTCTTCACAATAGACCAGGCATCATAAGGTCCTGGGTATTACAACTCTGCCTGATTTGCAGCTTGTTCCCATTCCCTTGAATTGGTCTTGGCTGAAGACTAAACTCAATGGTATTTAGGTGTAATAACCTGTGGATAGGTGTGATAGGTATGGCACGCCAGAAGGCAGCCATCTTAAACAAAATCAAACATGATAAACCAAAGCCTTACTGTGGTAATCTCCTTATATTTGTTATCCATGGCCACTTTCCTTCTAAGACCAACTTCTCAAATTATGCTAATGACCCAAGCCCTTCTGTGATCTGGCTTTACAAGCTGTTAGACCATCTCACCCTGTGAGACAGATGAGACGTACCAGTTACAAAGTTAAAAACCATAATTTTAAACGTTGTTATTTATGGCCTCCAAACCTTCTAAAATCAAGTATAAGGAGATTATATTTTTTAACATGTATATACCAAGTTAGCATATTATCCGCTATCCGTGATCAGTGAGTGTCTGTCACACCCACATGACCAGAGTATTAGGATCACCACCACCATGACTACTTGGAGCTAATTAGCATGCAAAAAAACTTGTCAGTTCCAACAAAACTTTGTTGTAGACAGCACTGTTTCGACCTGCTTAGGTCTCTTCAGTACAGTGTAGGGGGAACTGGTTTGGCTGAGTGAAAGGCTTGTGACTAGGGTCGGGAAATAAGAGTTCTCCTTACGGAGACTACACGGTGGCCTTAATTGGCATTCTCCATAAGAAGATCTCTTACTTCCCGACCTTGGACAGAATTTCATTTTCTTCAGTTTACTTTAAGCCAACAAACTAGTTTGAGGGGGGAAAAAAAAGTCTTCAGTAACCTGATGATCTCTGGTTGTCCCCTGTGGAGCACGAAGTCTGTGCTTTCCTGGACATCCAGAGATATATAGATATTTCTAACTCTGATCTTTCCCCAATTTGCTCTTGAAGACTTGTATATTCTTTAATAACCCGTGAGATAATCTCCTCTCTAATCCTCACCGGTGCTCTCAAGTATGATGACTTTGACCTCAAGTTCGATCACCATGAATATAGAAAGACTCATCCGTCTTCTGCCAAATGTTCGGAGATCGTACACCGGAGACCAGAGCTTTCCAGTCTTGGCCTGGCTTATATATCTGTTGTAAAAAAATGAGTCCTTTCTCCATATTTATAAAGTTAATGAAGATATTTTTTTTTACAACTTTTGAGTAAAGTCATTCTAGTTTTCCTGGCTCTGCAGTTGCACATGGCCTTGGGTGTTCCCTAGGGGTTTGTTCACATGCATATTGAAGGTCCTGAAAATTACTGCAGGCATTTCAAGAGATGGGGAGCATCTTAATATCCCTAAGTTTTTTGGGATTTTTTTTTTTTACATTTTTGTTATCGCTTCTGCTGACGTTTTCTTGAGTATTTCACTGACATTTTGGCTCAAAAACAAGCGACTACTATGTAAAATACACTGGAAGATAACTTCATGGTTCAATGTCCTGGGCAATCTGCACCAAGCTGTTCTGAAATGCTTCATCCAGGAGACCCCTACAATAGTTACTCGAGAGGGAAGTGCAAGGTCAGACTATGGGGCTTCGCAGCACAGTGGGTCCGCGCCGCCCGATGCAAGTCAGTGATCTGCCGGTTGGTCACTGACTGACGGACCAAAATGTGCCAGAAGGGGAGCAGCAAGGGATTGTGGAGGAGAGCACTGCTGCGTATGTGTTTAATCCATTCCAAAACCTGGTAATAAGAAAAAAAAATAAGGGCAGTACGGTGGCTGAGTGAGTAGCGCTTCTGCCTTGCAGCACTGGGGTCCTGGGTTTGAATCCCACCCAGGTCAACATCTGCAAAGAGTTTGTATATTCTCTCCCTGTTTGCGTGGGTTTCCTCCGGGTCCACCAGTTTCCTCCCACACACCAAAACATATTGTTAGGTTGTTTAGATTGTGAGCCCCATGGGGACAGGGACCAATTTGTCATGCTTTGTGCAGCGCTGTGTAATCTGTGTGCGCTATATAAATAAAGAATTATTTATTTATTAAAAATCCAGATATACAACCCCTTTACATTGCAATACTACTTTATTGATCACATGGGGGGGGGGGGGGCATTGTACATACTTCCGGCAGTAGTTACACACAGAGACAGACTTAACGTTACAGTTACATACATACACTACGAGAGTCGTGTTCTTACATGTTGCTAGTAACAGCACATTATAGGTGAACAAGACCACACTATATGACATAAGGTAATATATTAATAAGGTAATATACATAAGGTAATATACATAAGGTAATATATTACCATTATAGTACGACACAAGGGACAATAACCGTTAGACACAGGATGGACAGACGTGCATAGAGGGAACTGCTTAATGCTCTCACGTGATAGGACAGCTGAGTCATTTCCCTTTAAACAATTTCAGGGAATAATAACTTGGTGGACAAGTGTCGGGGCCGTTCCCATCAGATTTTATAAGCAAATTCACTGCTATTATGGAAAGTGAGATTGCCAGGCATAGGGAACAAAGTGTCAGAGTTCTCAAATATTCTCCATTCTTCACTTCGCTCCTTCCGTTCTCTGTTCTTTCAAGTGTTTCAGAGCGTGCCTGGAATTATCCAAGTTTTCTCTACACCAGAAGTGGAGACAGAGCCCCCAAGAGCCCGGTTACAAGGGTCTCATTCAGCCTGAGCTGGAGGAAGCCTATGGGCTATGATTGAAGTGTGTGGCTCAGCACCGGTGCAGGAGTATTATTCCGTATTATTATATTCGCACATAATAGAAGGTGTATTCTCTGGGTGGCCTCCGCTGCGATACCGTGCAGCATCGGCCACTCTGCAGTCACAGGACTCCAAGCACTTTAATCACTGTAGATTGGGTTTAATAGGTGCCCATTATATATACTTATCCATTATATATACTTATAGCTTATCTCTCTGTAGAACAGGTTTCCTGCGTCCCACACACTATTCATTCTGCATTCCCAAGGCTCCATGATGTGTATTACCCCATTGTAATGCGTCTTTTATTCCAGCGAGGTACAAGAAACCTATAAAATGGGGACGATATTGTGATATCAGGACTGCCACTTTAAACATAGGGTTTTTTGGGGATGTAGATGTCGAAGAGGGAGGAGGATCTAACATTTGGGAATATCCATCAAGAACCTCTAACAAGCCATAAGTCGTATGTAACATATGAATTTCACTGACATCTGCAACAACCGAGTGATCCAAGGCCTAGAAGACTCTGTACACATGCAATAATGTCCTTCCTGACCCGTGTCTATGGCTTCTCACCTAGCCAAACCATTTCTCTGATCAGATTCAATGTCTTTGGTCTGTATTCCTTTTAGCAGAGACTTATTGCTTTGGCTGCTATCCCACATCATGTCGTTAAGGCTTCTTAAAAGTCAGGCATTGATGTAGAGTGACCAGCACTAGAGACTCAGGTTTCCTTTTCCCACCCTGTAATGGATAATTGCATTTTCTTTACACACAGTTGACTTATGGCGGTATCCCAATTGAATCCACGATCTGTATGGTGGCTTTTTGTGGCATAAAAAAACCTGAAAAACGGATTTTATTCATCCATGATAGTGTCTACTTAGAAAACCAGCAGATTGTTTATTCCAGATCAATTTTTTTTCATTGCTTAAATCTTATGTGTGAACTGGTCCTAAGGCAAAATACGGTAATCCTTGATATACTGGGGGAACTGCCACGCAATGGCCATTGTTGACCTGTGATTGGGTTCAATTGGTTTCCACCGAAGCTTCCTTTCCCTTAATGGCAAGGATAACCATGAATATTTAACTCTTGATGTAACTTGCACTTTTACACCGACCACAATGGGAACATGACCACATTTTCGTTTTTTAAATCTGCTATATTGTTTTTGGGTTTTTTTTCTTCTTTTCTAAACCTATATCCTCCCGGAGAACACCTCCCACCCCCTCCCCATACCCCACATTGTTACCTGGGCATGTGAACTGTGGCCCAAGATTTGACTCCGCGCCAGTGTACTTGACCTGTTGTCATTCCACTTGGTTGGAATATAAATGGGATCCTTATTGAGGACTCCGGCGCTGGCTACACTAGAAAATATATAAGCACCATCTTTGTCTCGCTCCGTGGAACAGTCACCCTCTAAGTTAGTGCCGCTCCTGGCTTCAGGTAGGAACATTATGTCGTTGTTTCACATGGATGGAAATAATCAAAGAAGCTTTTTACAACTTGGCTGACTTCTATGCGATGGCGACTTTCACGTTACTGCCTCTGACAAAGCAGAACAAGGAGAACATTCTGCTTTTTGTCACCTCTTTGTGAATGTCTCACCTTTTTGGCCGGTCACCTGCGATGTTTGAGTCTTATTATTATTCTTATAGTCCGCAAAAATGTAGAGCTCCGGTGCATTAGTGATCCGGTACATCGCCCTCCGCAGCTTTCAAGGGATTTCATACCGGTAACAATAGGCTCTTACAGATGGAGTTAGACGCCTGATATGAAAATGAGATTTAGCGGTTCTATTGATTTTGTTTGCGTGAATACGGCTGCACTTTTTGACATTGCTTTCGCCCTACGTGGCTGCGAATGTGAAGCGCCGATCATTCATCATTTGTGTTTTTTCTACAAACCGGTTAAATAAAGGTTTCAAAAAACGAATTTCGTATTGACATTATTTATAAATTCTCATTTATACAGACTAACAAAATATAGCCGATTGTCCTTGGCAAGTGGTGCTGAGGTTGTCTGATGACTATCGATGCTGTTACGTAGGCGGCCATATTTTATCTCAAAAGCACAGAATGGGGCTCGTTTACTAAGGGTCCGAATACCGTATTTTTGTCGAGTTTCCCGATTCTTTTCCGTTTTGCCCCGCGTTTTTGGTGCACGCGATCGGATTGTGGCGCATCGGCGGCAACTTGCATGCGACAAAAATCGGGAGGCTTGGACGTCGGACAACCCGACTTATTCGGACAAACCCCGGAATTTGAAAAGCAAATTGTGTCGCAAGATCAGCACTCACATGCACCGGGAAGAAGGTGAACTCCGGCGGACCTCAGCGGGGGAAGCGACAGATGTAGGAAATTGGACGCACGATCTTAGTGAATCACGGCAATCCTCGTCTGACAACGCACGGCGGGGATCGCGATGGGACGGGTAAGTAAATGTGCCCCATTGAGTAGTAACACAAAGATACCTCACTGATACCGTTTCAGCACTTTGATGGTTTCTGGCTCTAGACTCTACTTCCTGTTCCTGCCCACTTTCCCAGTCCTGTGCCAATGTAGCCAATCGCCGCATAATCCAAGTAAGCGACAGTAATGACTCTTATCTCAGATTTGTTGAGATTACTGGGGACCTCAGTGAGGGGAGAATCTGGAAGGTTTATGCTTATTTTATTTCATTAACCTAAACTGGTGTTACAGACCCCAAAATCTGTAAAAACACTACATACCTAACAGATGCCGTTTCGGCATTAGTGGGGTCCCTGCTGGTCTCTACTGCCTGTTCCTGTTTACTTCACTAGACATATACCAGCTTAATCAAACACTGGACACAGATTACACTTTCCAACTCCTGTGCCATCTTAGCCAATCACTGGCCACAGATGGTATCCACCCAAATCTGTCGGAATACGTTACAACCAGGGGCGCACCTGCCATGAGGCGAGTTGAGAATCTCGCTCAGGCGGCGCGCCTTCTACTGGATTAAGGGGCGGCATCGGGCTCACGCCCGGCACATGCTCCAACCCGCTCATCTCCCTGCCCGATGGCCTGTCCATTTCCCGCCCACCCCCCCGGCACATGTACCTGTTTGCCGGCACTTCCCTGTGGCGTCCCACTGGGCGGCACATCCTCCGCCTGCCGGCACATCCCCCGCCCACCCCCCGGCACATGTACCTGCACGCCGGCCGGAACTTCCCCATAACATCCCGCCTTCCGGCACATCCTCCGCTCGACCCCCAGCACATTACCGGCCGGTACTTCCCCATAATGTCCCGCCCACCACCCCGGCACATGTACCTGCTGGCCGGAACTTCTCTGTGGCATCCTGCCTCCCAGCACATTCTTCACCCGCCTATGGCACCTGTACCTGCAGGCCAGCACTTCTCTGTGACGTCCTGCCTCCCAGCACATCCTCCGCCCGCTGCCCGGCACTTTCCCGTGACATCACCCTCCTGCCGATCGGCACCTGTATCTGCCCAATTGCCCTGCACAACCCCATAACTGCAGCCCCACCTGTCCTCCCTCTCCGCCCCCGCGCACTCCCCTCCGCTCCCGGCTCCGGCTGCAAACCCCCCCCCCAACCCACCCAGCTCCGGTCCAGGCTCTGCCCCCCCCCCTCCGATCCAGGCTTCGGTCCAGGCTCTGGCCCCCACGGCTCCGGTCGCCCGCCCCACCAACTGCCCACCCGTGACGAAGGACAATGCCAGGACAATAGAAACAGAAAAAAGTAAGGTAACTTTTATGTATATGTATATATAAGTATGTATAGATGTGTATGTATATGTGTACATGTATGTATAAGTGAGTATGTATGTCATTATGTGTATATTTGTATGTATAGATGTGTGTGTAATATAGATACATATATGTATGTATATATGTATATTCTGAATATGGTGTGTGTGTATATTTGCTGTATGTATGTGCAGTATGTGTATATGCTGTTTATGCAGTTTGTATATGTATTTGCTGTATGTATACGCAGTATGTGTGTGTGTGTGTGTGTGTATATATATATATATATATATATATATATGCTGTATGTTTATGCAGTATTGGTGATATTTATTGGGGTGTCTACACCATGTAAGTGGCGTAGAAGCCCTGAAATAGTTGCAAATTTTACGCTGTATGCATTTTATACTACATGGCGGTACGCTGTATACTACATGGCGGTACTATGTATTCTTTTCATACTACATGGCGGTTCGCTGTATGCTTTTTATACTACATGGCGGTACGCTGTATGCATTGTATACTACATGGTGGTATGCTGTATGCTTTTTATACTACATGGCGGATCGCTGTCTGCTTTTTATACTACATGGCGGCATGCTGTATGCATTTTATACTACATGGCAGCATGCTGTATCTATTTTATACTACATGGCGGCATGCTGTATCTATTTTATACTACATGGCAGCATGCTGTATCTATTTTATACTACATGGCGGCATGCTGTATGCATTTTATACTACATGGCAGCATGCTGTATCTATTTTATACTACATGGCGGCACGCTGTATCTAATTATACTACATGGCGGCATGCTATATGCATTTTATACTACATGGAGGCACGCTGTCTATTTTCTACGCTGTATCTGATATATTACATATATGGGGGGGGGGGGGCGTCTTTTTATGGCTCGCCTCAGGCAGCAGACGGGCTTGGTTCACCCCTGGGTACAACTTTTGTAACAAAATCACCTACTTCTACTTTTTTCTTTCCCTCTCTAGATGGCATGTATTTTTTTTAATATGTTCTCTTCCACACAGACCCAAAGTTTTTAGAAGTGATGGATCTCCTACAATACGTTGGGTCATGCGTTAGAGAGTGGTTTTCCCCCACTTATACATATTAAATATCTTTTCAAAGTTTTCCTTCATCTCCATGCTTGGTGCTTCTGACAGACGCGTCTATCTGCTTTATAGAATCATTGAAAGTGATGAGTACAGTCAGAAGTTCTTCCCCAGCGCAGTGTTCTACAAGGCCATATGGAAGACGTGTGTGTTTTGCATTGATAATCCGCCGCACAAGTTCTTCACAACAGTTTTATATTAAGTAGCTGGAGACCGCAGTTGTCGGCTCTGATTAGGAGAGTATTACTTGTCTGACGAACACCAAGAGGCAAATCCACCGAGGGCGGACGTTAAGGGAAGGTTTCTAATAATCGGTCCGTCACATCTGAGGACACGTTACAGGGGAATGAGATGATGTTATGAAGATGACACAACGAAACTCAACCTGTAGGTACAATCCCGTCTGGGTCACAAAACATTTACAAGGGATAAGATGTCAGAAAAGGACAAATGGTTGATATAATGGTTGAAACTTTAACCCTTAAAGTGTGGCAATTATATAGCCCACCTCTTATAGGTAGGGGTCCAACAGCTGGGACCACCATCATAGGAAGAGAAAATAGTGAGACCGGCACCACCTACTCCACACGGTTGTCAGACAGAGGAGCGTCCCAGAGTGTGAACTGACCGGATTTTGTTGTTGCCCGGAGGTGCCCGTGCCAATATGCAGTAGATACAAATGTCAAGATAAGAATGGAAAGGCGGCACTCACCGGTATATACAACGTAAAAGTCTTTATTCGGACGGACACAGGACAGGAGTGATGCACGCCACAACTAGGCGACGGGCCGTTTCGCGCGTACAGCGCTTTCTCAAGCCTCAGACCTCGCGAGATCTCTGAGTGCGGTTGAAATACCCGCCCTCGACTCGCGTTGGCTAGGCAACATGAAACAATGCAATTAAGAAAAACACATGACGCGTGTCTTGGGCGCACATAAACAATGTTGCGCACCAACACAGACGCCGTACAGTTTACATTAAAATCAAACATCTGGTATACTACTAGGTAGGCAAACAACTTAAGCAGACACTTCATGGGTTAATACAATAAGACAAGGGTTAGAAGCAGAACAAAGCAAAGGTATGTCCATTCCAGAGTACTGCAGTATCACCTACATCGGGAATAAGTGGTAAGGTATGTTGATCGAGAGGCCGAAAGAGGCAAGCAAAAACCATAGGAACAGAAGAAGAGAGAAAAGGGGGGCAGGAGAAACAGAAGAGAGGAGCAAAGAGCGTAGGAAGAGAAGAAGAGGGAAAAGAGGGACCGGAGAAGCAGAAGAGGGACGGAAGGTCAAGAAATAAAAATAGTGTGGAGAAAGGGGACAGATAGAAAGAAGAAATATCGGCCAGACCAACAAGAAAATGTATATATATGTGTAGCAAGGTGTCGATATGGCTGGAAATACAGGGTCATTAATAATACAGTTAGCCAACCGCATTTGTCCGGTAGGGGTGACTTATAAAAAGACGCTCATGTCGTTCCTGTCATTTAACCCCATTGGGCCCAGTGCATTATATCTCAAAATCAGTCTCCCTTCTCGTTGGAGTAAGTGTTTTTGGCGGTCACCTCCCCGGGGATCTATATCTATTTTTTCCAATCCCATGAATCTCAAAACATTAGGGTTCCCTCCGTGTTCTTCTTTTACATGATTGATTAATCGGGGACAGCCTTTCCCCGTACTTATGGAGTTGCGGTGCTCACGGAACCTCACAAATAGATTTCGAATGGTCTTACCAATGTAGAAAAATTGACATGGACATAATATTGCATACACTACGAAGGTCGACCTACAATTAATGAACGACTGAACTCTATGGTGAGAACCTGCCAAGTTTATGTGGTCAACTTGTAAATAAAAGCGACAAAAGTTACATGTACCACATTTGAAGTTCCCAATTGGAATATGTTTTTCTAGCCAGGTATTGGTGGAAACAGGTAAGTGGCTGGACACCAATTCAGTTCTTATCGAGGGACTACGTCTGAAAGTGACTAATGGTTTCTGTTTTCTGTACATGTGGTACATGTAACTTTTGTCGCTTTTATTTACAAGTTGACCACATAAACTTGGCAGGTTCTCACCATAGAGTTCAGTCGTTCATTAATTGTAGGTCGACCTTCGTAGTGTATGCAATATTATGTCCATGTCAATTTTTCTACATTGGTAAGACCATTCGAAATCTATTTGTGAGGTTCCGTGAGCACCGCAACTCCATAAGTACGGGGAAAGGCTGTCCCCGATTAATCAATCATGTAAAAGAAGAACACGGAGGGAACCCTAATGTTTTGAGATTCATGGGATTGGAAAAAATAGATATAGATCCCCGGGGAGGTGACCGCCAAAAACACTTACTCCAACGAGAAGGGAGACTGATTTTGAGATATAATGCACTGGGCCCAATGGGGTTAAATGACAGGAACGACATGAGCGTCTTTTTATAAGTCACCCCTACCGGACAAATGCGGTTGGCTAACTGTATTATTAATGACCCTGTATTTCCAGCCATATCGACACCTTGCTACACATATATATACATTTTCTTGTTGGTCTGGCCGATATTTCTTCTTTCTATCTGTCCCCTTTCTCCACACTATTTTTATTTCTTGACCTTCCGTCCCTCTTCTGCTTCTCCGGTCCCTCTTTTCCCTCTTCTTCTCTTCCTACGCTCTTTGCTCCTCTCTTCTGTTTCTCCTGCCCCCCTTTTCTCTCTTCTTCTGTTCCTATGGTTTTTGCTTGCCTCTTTCGGCCTCTCGATCAACATACCTTACCACTTATTCCCGATGTAGGTGATACTGCAGTACTCTGGAATGGACATACCTTTGCTTTGTTCTGCTTCTAACCCTTGTCTTATTGTATTAACCCATGAAGTGTCTGCTTAAGTTGTTTGCCTACCTAGTAGTATACCAGATGTTTGATTTTAATGTAAACTGTACGGCGTCTGTGTTGGTGCGCAACATTGTTTATGTGCGCCCAAGACACGCGTCATGTGTTTTTCTTAATTGCATTGTTTCATGTTGCCTAGCCAACGCGAGTCGAGGGCGGGTATTTCAACCGCACTCAGAGATCTCGCGAGGTCTGAGGCTTGAGAAAGCGCTGTACGCGCGAAACGGCCCGTCGCCTAGTTGTGGCGTGCATCACTCCTGTCCTGTGTCCGTCCGAATAAAGACTTTTACGTTGTATATACCGGTGAGTGCCGCCTTTCCATTCTTATCTTGACAGCTGGGACCACCATCAATCACAAGAAAATCTTCCCCAGTGATATGGGAAAAAAGGTTCTGTTCTCACCAATTGAGAAGCAGGCCGTGCATGTGTCCTGCCGCTCTATTGATTCATATGGATGTTTCCAATTTTACAGAACATATCGCTAATGTATCTCCGGCACTCCCGTTCACTGTCTGTGCTAGAGAATGCTCCACCCATCAGTGAAAACGTTATTCCCGTTCTTGATATTGCAGGCTGACCCGCACCGAACACCTACTTGCCCTCTATTCTGTGGATAGGGTACTGGTCCAACCCCTTTAAATAAACTTCTAAGAATGGCTTTTGAGTATCATGTGAAAATTTGCCATGAAATATTAGAATAAAACTCCATTATTAAAAAAAAATTCTGAGAGACAGAATTAAAGACAAAACGAAATGATTATACTTTTTTGCCAGAAATCCCACTTAAATGAGTATTCTCTCCTGGGCATTCTCGGTTAATTTAATTCTTCTGCCATATACATTAATTTCTTCAATTGTATGTTATTTAAAACAAATGTACTCTTGCGAAGATAATTTGCCATAAATGTATGCAGAAAGAAATGCAGTACTGCTGTCCTTGGATACGACCACTGCTTCTGGAGGGATTGTGCAAAGAAACAAATTATTTTTTGCTGATGAAGTGACCAGGAGTCCATGTCCCACAACCATCCTGTGGTAATGAGCACTGAATCCAAGTGGCCAGGCAGGGTTCAATAGAGCATGCGTGGCCACTGCACGCCAGAGTGTGGTGGTGGTCGTATCCAAGGACGGCAATCTTGTTTCTAAGGGACAACCTGGCATAATTTATTGGAAATTATCTTCATGGAGGTACATTTGTTCAAGCTGTTGTTCCCACCCACCCCATCTCAAATATTTAAAAAAAACAGCGTCTCTCAATCCTTTCAGTGAAGATTATGCTTCACATTTTATTCTAGAAAATGCCTTCTATGTGGTATATAACGCATCGGGCTTGTAATGTTCTCTCGTCAAGAGAGATCCCCAAGCTAAACTTTCCCTTTTCACATTTTAACTACATTCCAGAGACGCCAGACACTAATTAGTTTCTGCTCTTGAAGTAAAAGGCCGTCTATTACCAGCCCGTTATCTTTTTAATTAAATTGCTCCATTATATATTTTTTTTCCGTCATAAACATGCCTGTACCATATAGTAAGCAAACCTTGTGCCTTGTACATCCTCCTGAAGCTTAAGGACATCATCTAAGAGTGGCCGTAAAAAGTTGCAATTACCTGTTTTTATTTAATACTTTGTATTGTGTAACTAAAAAAATATAAAAACGACTTCAAGTGTCATTGGAAAATAATTAAATATATTTTGCCCTACTCTGGTCCCTACTCATTGCTATGTGACCCCCATTTACTCTCCTGTCCAGAAAGAAATGCTGGGTCAGTGGTTCATCCTGTGAGCCGTGATTGGCTGCAGCAGTCACATGACCCCTGACCAGTTGGGAGATCAAACAAAACGGCTGTGCTGCAGAAACGGGAAGTCAGAGCTGATTTTTTTTGTTTTTTTTTTTTTTTAATTTCTCTGAACTTGATGGTTCATTTTTCATTTTGCAGGGTGTATTAGGACTTGGGGCTAAAAAGTTGCTTAACTTTCTAACTACACTGTATTCCTTATCTCGTACTGAATGTGTTTTAGCCCAGAGCTATGTTGGAAGCCATCAGTAATCAGCTTGTTAAGACTCACTCCGAGCAGCTTGGCCAATCTCCTACATTTAGTTACACATCCTAGAATGCAAATATCTCAGAGTAATCTGAATTTGGGGATATTTCAGCACTGGTATCGGCAGAATTGTGATCGGAGCTCTGGAGTATAACACTGGATCCGGTACATGGTGGTTAATTTGTGCATTTGCTCCCCTTTTTAGGCAATTTCTTTTTCTTACTTTTTATTGTACAGTATTACCCTGCATTTATAAGTATCATGGCGCTTCAAGAACGTCCAAATACAGTATTTTTCGGACTATAAGGCGCACCGGAGTATAATGCGCACCATCAATAAATGCCTGCTAAAACGTCTAGGTTCATATATAAGGCGCACCTGATTATAAGGATGAATGACCAGCAGGTGGCAGACCTGTGCACAGTCAAGGCAGCTGTTGTCTGTAAGTGCAGTTCATATATAAGGCGCACTGGACTATAAGGCGCACCTTTGATTTCTGAGAAAATCTAAGGGTTTTTTGTGCGCCTTATAGTCCAGAAAATACGGTAATATGAATTTGGGGATATTTCAGCACTGGTATCGGCAGAATTCTGATTGGATCTCTATAGTATAACACTAGGAAAGACGCTGGATCGGAACCTGACACCAGATATTAAACTAGTATCCCCCTCAGGTCAGGTATGACATTTCTTTCTTGTATTCCCTCTTTTATGTGAAATCTTACCCCTTTACCCTAAAAAAAATCTCCCTCAGTGTCATGTGAAAATGACCAGAGAAGAGTCATCCTTTAACTGAGATGAAGTTTAGAGGCTGCAGGAGAAAGGTCACTTCAGACTCTCCAATTTGGTTTTTTACTACCTTGAAACTAAGTTTTGGAGTCAAATTAAAGTTCAGCATCTCATCTTTCAGATTGCACCTTGGTTTGGGTTTTTTGTGGTCTACAGAACTGGAGATATAGGCAGTTAAAGAAATAGAAGGGAGCCGGATTTTTATTTGCAGCTCACATTTCCAACTGTCTGTATCGCCGAGAGCTACAAGCCTGATGCAATTTGAAAGTTAAGATTCTTATCTTTAACATGACACCATGTTTCTAAGTCCAGTAGAAGTGAAGCACCACTTCTCCCTTGCAATAAATGACTCTTCTCTGCTCGTTTCACATGACTTTGTAGATTTTTACAGGTAAGTGGGGGAGATTTTACATGAAATAGGGAATTTTAGAAGCGACTTTTTATACCTGAGGGGGTTACTGGCTTACTGGGGTAAAATCTGGTGACGGGTTCCCTTTAAGGCCTCCAATTCTCACTCCTTAGCAATGTTGTGTATCCTCCTCCCAGTGTTTTATGGACTTTGCGCTCTGTTCTTGCAGGAGTCCTGTGGAACTTATCATCCTGCGATGCTGTAAAGATGACGATTATCCGCGATGCTCTGTCTCCGCTCACAAACACTGTGATCATTCCACATTCCGGACTGAATAATTCCTCCTTCGACGATGATCACAAAATGAAATTCCAGTCGTCGTCGGTTCTTCGAAATACTACTGGCTGCATGAGGTAATGGGAGGCTTTACTGCTTCCCGGGAGCGGGGGAATCCAATATTCAGAGGTGTAGAGGTGGATGGGAGATTTTATTGAGCAATAGTAGCAAAAAAATATATATATACCGAGGTAGTAAATGGGGAAAGTGATAAAATGTTTTCATCACTAAACGTTAGCTTTTTCCAGTGACAGCTAGTTGGGGTGATCTCTAGTGTTAACCCTTACTTGTTCTGTCTCACGTTTACCTATAATTACTTAAATATTAGGATAGTCCACAAAACGCCAATTTACAGTTTCTACAGTTTTAGTTCCTAAAATTCCATAGCACCAAGAAACATGCTTTTGGTGTCATCTTAAAGATTAGATGTGTACAGGTTTCTTATCTTTAACATCGGGCTTGTCGGTCTGTGTTACAGACAGGTAAGAGATAAAGATCAGCTTCCCCCCCTTTTTTTCAGCTGTATCTCCTGGCTCTGTAGATCACAGAACTACAGTGCTGGTGTGACTTGAAAGATGAGATTCTTTTCTTTAATATGACCCCAGGTGACATATGACTTTCGATTTAAAAAAACAAAAAGTCTCTTCCAATCTTCTTTTTTGAACCTTTTTTTGTTTAATTTTACAATCACACAACAACCCCCTCCCCCTCCCTTTGAGAGGACTTGGGAGGAGATTTTTAATTATTTTTTTAATATATGTAAACAGGTGAGATTTCTCATAGAAGGTAATTCTAAAAATTACGTTTAATACCCTACCTGAGGGGGTTGTTAACCCTTATTGCTAGTTTAACTATGTACAGGCAGTCCTTGGGTTATGTACAAGATGTATATATACATATGTATGAGCATTCACACACCGGTACTAGTCTACCATAGGGCTTGTTACCCGGTGTATTGGTAATGGCAGCCATATTGGGTATTTTGCAGAAACATAAAACCCTTAATTGGATTTTATTTTAGGCTCACTTCACATTTGCATTACGATTTAGAGCCATGACATTAATGCCGGATCCATTTTTAGACTATCCCGTCCATCCCCAACGGACTCAATTGACTTTGTACAGTCCGTCAAGTTTCCTGCTATTATTATGTGATAAATCGCCTTGCAAATATTCCTGGCTTCATAAATATCCACTTTTTATGGTGTATAGAATTTTTTTTTTTTTTTGCAGAACAGAAATTTTTACTCCAACTCCCTTATGTTTTATTTGATCCCGTCTGAATGGTATTTTATTTTTTTTTGTATTATTGATGGCGCTCATTTTGTTAAATCGCGCTTTTGTTTCTCCAGGAATCTGAGTTCAGCGGGGGAGGAGGCGCGCAAGCAGATGAGATATTGTGAAGGCCTGGTGGACTCCCTCCTCTTTGTGATTCAGACCTGCGTGAACACGTCAGATTTTGACAGCAAGGTATTTTATATTTATTCCTGGGGTAATAACGCGTTTTACACCTTCTCATTTTCCCTGCATTAAGCAATCGCTTTTCGTAAAGCCTCAGCCACAGGCGGTTTCCTCCCGTCTGCCAGTGCTTAGAGGTACAAGATGTTTCAGAAATGAAGTTTGCCGTCTCTCTCTGTCGCGCTTTCCCGTCCCTGGTGATACAACAGATAGCTGTGCATCCGATGCCTCCTGTTGCTGCTTTCTCTGAGCGCTCTGATCGATGAGTCCATTATGGCTTGGTCATGTGCTCTGCGGCACCGCAGGGGGTGTCATACTTTCACAGAGGCCCAGGAAAAAGCTCACAATATTCACACTTCATTGTGTACAAGCAATTCCGCTTTACAGTGACTGCCCAATTATCGTCCTCCTTTAACACTTTCATTTATCCCACCCAAAAGCTTAGCACGGCGCTATCTGACTTTGGATGGAATAGGGGGAGCCATAGCTGTTAAAAAAAAAGAGGAGGCACGGTAACGCAGGTTACTGCTGCCATAGTTTAACAAATGTGACACATCCTCAAAGAGGTTTTCTATCAATATCGAGATTTGGTGCCCGCACCGATCCACCGCAAACCACAACGTGGACAGAGCATGAAATAAATGTCGTAGTCAGATGTAACGTTACCATTTTCAGATAATGTAGGTCCGGCTCAAATAGAAAGCATACAAATACAGGATCCATATAAAGCATCTGTACCATGTTTGTCTGTTATCCCCTATCCATAGCAGGTGATAACCAGCCGATAGGCAGGAGCAGGGATGTACCAGGGATAGCAGCTGCTATGGGGCCCACAGTGTCAGGGGGACCGGCCACCCTACCTGCCAAACTAAAGTATGGAGGATGTGCACCATTATATACATATTATGCTACACAATGAACAGCATATGTATATAACAGTACACCTCTTCCACAGTGCACAGCTATATACATATGTGAATATGAGCGTATCAATGTGTGGATGTGTATATGTGATATGTGTATATATACATATAATATATTTATATGTGTGTGTGTGATATGTATATGGTATGACATGTTTATATACTTCATGTTTGTAAATGTATGTCTGCACATGGTACTATATGCATGTGTATAGTAAGGTGTGTTTATACTGTATGTGTGTGCTTATATACCGTGCCTGCATATAATACAGTATGACTATGTATGTTATATGCTGTATGTGTGTTTATGTTGTATGTGCATATATGGTGTGTAGATTTTTATCCAGTGCGTTTTTATTGTGTATATACTAGGTGTGTATATTTGATGTTTATATATACTCCATGCGAGTATGTGATGTGTATAGATATGTGTGTATAAGTGTATAAATGTGTGCTAGTGTACACATACATGTATTTTTTTAAGCGGAAGCTATGGGAGCCAGCTTCTCCTAGTTACGCTCCTGGTGAGGACTCCGACCTCTGTGATCCCCACCGATTAGAAGAACAAGAGGAGTCCCGTTCTTTCGGTAGAAGATCGATAATTGCCACTCCATTCAATGCTGCTGTAGGAGCAACGAAATCTGAGTGCTGCAGATAGCTGAGCGCCGTACGCCATTTTCCAGGCTCCCATAGTATTAAATGGAAGCAAACCACTTGCTTAGAGCCTTTCTGAACAGGACCCCCATCCTTGTGGTCGGTGGGGGTCCCAACAGTCGGATTAGATTGTTATCCCCTAGAAAGCTCGGTTCACACCTGCATTGGATTTTCCATTTCACTTTTCGTTTTAGGAGAACGGAATGGTGTCTAGTGGTAATAAAAGACGTGGCCTATCCGCTATTGTTTCCACTGTACAATAACTGAAGGGGGGGAGGCAGAGCCTGGTGAACACAAGTCTGAACTTTAGCCTATCAATAATTTTTGGTATAACCCTTTTAAAGTGTCAAAGCATACAATCTATCCGCCAACAATCATGGCGCAGACGGAGCCCCGAAGCGGTTGTATAAGTTGATTTTGCATTGATCATTGATCCCTCGTGTCACATGCCGGCTGAGCACACACATGTCCTGCCATTCTCATCACCCTGGGAATGACCTATTTTTGATTCTTACAAAACACTTTTGACATTTATTAAACTTCTGTGCACAACGATCACGTAGGGAAGGAAATTAACCCCCAACTGTGACCCCCCCAGAGTATGGAGAGAAGTGGCGGTTTTCTTGGACAAGACATAGTAAAACACATTCTCCTTTTCTTTCCTGTTTTGATCCTATTATTGTAGAATTAATCTTTAATCCTTTTTTCCGTACATAATTATGGTGTCCCCCGTTTTGTCTGGTTAACAGCATTTAGAAAGCTACTTTACAGCAGCCACGCAGACTGAAGACACAGTAGTCTGGAAATGATTCATTGTGGGCATGCTTTGTGACCTAAGCAGAGGTCAATGGACAGGACATGAGCCAGGGCATTAACTCTTTCAAAAATATAGCTTGTCACCTATTTTTAAATAAATGGGCACAAAACTGCAGTTCCTAGGGTCCACCACTACACAGAGAAAGGTGCTGCACCCTTTGCTCCATTCTCTGTTTTGATTCAGGTACCAGAGTCTGCTGTAATCGACTGATCGGTAAGGTACCTGAGTGTCCAAAACAGCGCCACACTTGTACATTGGTGGCCGTGGTCGGTATTGCAGCTGCTGGCACTTGTTTGTTGGTAGGAAGCTGCCATGTTCTACAGTGAATCTTAGAATTGTGATAATCATTTTCAATCTAGGAAATGACTACAAAACTCTTGATAAATTGCATTGGGCACAAAGCCTTATTTTATATACTTAGTTTTAATTGTTTTTTACCCTTCTGGGGCACTTAATGGTTCCATTTACCGATTCTTCCTCCCTGCTGCACAGTAATACGCTATACATGTTAGCTGTAAATTACTCTGTAATGTGTGATCAGATGTTGCACTTATACTACATTATTGAAATCTGCATGGAAATGCGGATCTGGAGACCCATCATCTTGTTACCAGGCAGTCAGAGCGATGGGAACATTGTAGTATCATAGGATTGGGGGTAAGGGAAGCGCACACAGCGGACCCCATGCGATGCATTAGTCTGCCGAGCGCAGGATGATGCCAACAAAACAGATTGTAAATGGGTTAGAACTTCTCGTTTTGCATCCATGATTTATGTATGGAAAACTTTGTGCGAAATCTTCCCGTTCTCCTTTACCAATCTGTCTGGTTTTGCAACCAGTTGGTTAATATTGTGAGGATCTCCTTCTGTCCGGACCATAGGCTTTGGATACAGAGTGCTCATTGCATGGGATTTACCAGGACTTGTACACCATTTTTCTATGTACAAGCTTTGAAATAATTGCAATGACTTGTAAATTTCCCGCTTTATGCCACCCCCACGCAAAATGGCCGCATCCTGTAGTGACCGCTGCAGGCCGTTCCTACATATGTACTTGCTAAAGCCAAGGACCTTTCAAGCCTTAGCTGGTATTGGCGCAGTTTTACACCAGGGAGGTCCTGGAGTAGATTTGTATAATGCAGCCACACCCCAGATACATCATGAGGCCAGAGACTCCCGATGTATTGGGTTTTGCTGAGGGGAGGAGCTTTCATCATACATCGACACGTGACCCGATAAAGTATGATAAATGTCCTCCAATGAGTACAACGTTGGGAATTGTAGCCATGATAAATATTTCGCCGCAACCGATTTTATGTTGACACAAATGCCTGGGGTGCAATAATTCGTAAGACCTCCCTCTATCTGAGCAGGACTTTTGTGCATCCATACTAGCAGTGTCCTTTTTGTTGACATCATTTTGAACACCGGATGGATCATCAATAAGATCTGTAGGTTATTGGTGGAATACTGGAGACCATAGTGGTTGGGGATGTCTTCTCCTGGGCTTCTTCAGCCCTGTATTTGTCAGATTCTCTTCTCTGGAAGGTCAATCCTTGATACCTTTACGGATTGAAAAGACTGCAGTGTTCAGACCAGAGGACAGCGCCTTACAGTGTATAGTGGTAGCGCCTTGGTATTGCCACTTTGATTCATTCACTGTTATGGGTATGACCTTCAACCAGGACATTTGCAAAGTGGACAGCAGGTCACCAGCTTCGAAAATGAAGGCGCCACTGCTGTTGTTAGTTCCTAACCTGAGTCAGTGACGCTTTATGTGACGTTCTCAATCTAATATTACCTATGCTGAGAATAAGTCATCAACGTTGTAATCTACCAAAAAAAAAAACTTTAAAATGGTGTAATGAACACTCAGGGATTGGCAAAACAGATCCTGAGATAGTTCATGTCATCCAAGGTGGTCCTGTATCTCCTCCAGGAAACCGTACAATACCATGTATGGCAGCAGACTACTGAAAGTCATAAAACTTCAGAGTGTAGCGAGAGAGCCTGAAATTCCTCCTTCTGGTCCTGTTCTATTTAAAAATCCTTGGAAAGTTTCCATCACTAACAATATATTGGTAAAGTTAGTAAACTTGTTTTATGTGCTTAAATGCATGGTCTGTGAAGGCGCTGCAGAAATTATGCTAGGGGTTGTCCAGGAAAGGAAAAAAAAATTGTGCTAATTTTCCTCGAACAGCGCCTCCTCTCGTCTTTAGGCTGCGTTAATCCCAATTCTACAAAATGCAATACCAGACGCAAGCTACGGGCAGAGGTGGCGCTGTCTCTTTAAACCTTTCTTCTAATCTGTTGGGTTGTTGTTTTGGGTTTTGTTTTATTAGATTTTTTGGGTGTATTTTTAGTATATTCATGAGCAGTCGTCCATAAGCGACCATGTGCCGGCGTCAATTAATTGCTGGATAACCCACTGCGTGGAGTTTTGTTTCATTAATTGGAGACGCGTCTCCCGGAGTCATTAACACACTTATCTTGTGCAGTCTACATCGCACATTACATGATGTTTCCCTATAACAGCGGCTCCTCTGCTGCCGAGCTCATTACCAGAGAGTGACAGACACTGACACTGCATTTCCTTCTCTTCCAGACAGTAGAAAACTGCGTCTGCACCTTGAGGAACTTGTCCTACCGCCTAGAATTGGAAGTGCCTCAAGCTCGCTTGTTGGGAATTAACGAAATGGAAGAATTCTGCAAGGAATCCCCCAGCAAGGAATCCGACTCGAGTTGTTGGGGGAAAAAGAAGAAGAAGAAGAAAAGACCACCCCAAGAGGACGTGGTGGGTGCTGTCAGTATCATTTCAATCTTCATAATTGCTTAAATAAAGATATTTACTTATTACGTTACATTCATCAACCATTTATAACCAAGTGGTAGAAAAATGGAATCAAACATTAGTCACAATGCCAAATGGCATTGATTCTGGATTAAATCCCCCAGACTAGGAGGCCCGCCGTCCTATATATCGTGGCCTTGCAGCTTCTGGATATGATTCTGGTGCTAGTTATGTCTTGCCAAAGCACACTAGAAAAATCATGAGCAGAACCCACACTCTCACTCAATTCAATTCTAGCTGCCCTAAAAAATGATCACGGTGTCCTGGCTCTCAGGCATGCTGGATTTATAGGAAATCTACCATTAAAATCCATCATAATAAACCAGGGACATTACTCATAGATCCAGGCACCGTGACTGTGGGTATATCTTCTTATATTTGTTATATATGGCCTTCTTCCTTATAATAAAAATCAAGTTTTATAATTATGTCAATGAGCCTGAGGGAGGATCCTACTAAGTTGGGTCAGTCCTTGTCTGTCTATAGCCATATAGTGTCACTAGTCATTACTTGTCAAGCCACAGAAATAAAGTGATTTCAAGTGTTTTTTCTTCTCTTTACAGTGGGACGGCGTAGGACCCATTCCTGGACTTTCCCAGTCTCCGAAGGGGGTGGAGATGCTCTGGCACCCTTCTGTAGTTAAGCCATATCTGACTCTCTTAGCTGAAAGTTCTAACCCTGCGACATTAGAAGGTTCTGCCGGGTCTCTCCAGAATCTCTCTGCTGGGAACTGGAAGGTAATAAAGCAATGAAGTTTGTTATTCAGACGACCGCTTACTGGAGATCTAGTTACTGATATATGTAATAGGGCCAGGGATGGGACACCAGCCTCTAGATGTAATAAAGTTGAGGGATTTCCCGCCGGAGCGGTAAATAATTTCTCTCCTGTCTTTGTAGTTTGCAGCATACATTAGAGCGGCGGTCAGGAAAGAGAAGGGGCTGCCCATCCTGGTGGAGCTGCTGCGCATGGACAACGACAGGGTGGTCTCTTCTGTCGCCACGGCATTAAGGAACATGGCGCTAGACGTACGGAACAAGGAGCTAATAGGTACGTAGCAGGAATCCAGAGATGAAACCTTCCCTGGATGTCACAAATAATAATCTCTCACACACTAATTCTAATTTGTCTGATCGCTCATACTGAACACTGGTCTGCGAAAGGAGTTTACAGAATAAAACCAAAAAGGAGAATAGAAATAATTGGTTGTTCTCCTCCACTTGTTTTCCAAGATCTGAGTTTAATAAAGTTTTACCAGAAACAAAAGCTGCTATCAGAGGTGATAAATGAGCTGGATCAAGTCTGGTTTATAGTTGTGTAACCCTACGGGTCACACATTAGCGCAATGACTCTGTTTAGAAGCGGAATCGAAGCACACGGAGTGGCGGATCCCATATGTGTTTCAATGGAAAGGCATTCGATTGGTAACCAGCACCCAGTGTCTTGTATTGTCTAAATGCAAGAAATTGGGTGGTGGCTACCATTCACATGTATTTGCATGGAAACACATATGCGATCGGGCTATTGCACACCCCAATGTGCTCTGATGCAGTTTCTAAGCTAACATGTGGCCACACTTATGGCTCATTCACACGAACATAGTGTCTCGTTCACACCCATTGCAGTCTATGGCACCTAGTCACTGTGCGGTGAGCACACGTTGTCTAACCTGCTACGGCCCGGGCGAACATACCATGTGTGAATGTAGCCTTACACAGTATTCAAAGGACTGTTCCCACAATGTCCACCTGCTACCATCTAATCGATGGAGGTCTGACTCACAAGACCAGGTCGCCTATACGAGGTCTATGCTCACCAGAGGTCCAGCCACCTCTGTCTGGCTCCATAGATAAATCTTCTTTCCTTTTGTCTATGTTGGCCCCGGCCACTACAGCATGACTCCGCCCACTACCACCTGGTCCCGCCCACCACAGGGTGTGTGAAATGGTGAGAAGACTTTCAGTTCCCCATATGGTGCTCACTGCTAACTTCACCATGCAGTGAGAGGGACAGCAGTCTGGAGAAGACATCCTGTCTGCTCACATCAAGCTTTGAATTAAGGAGGCGGGTTCTCTGGCAACCTTGAGCAAACTTGACTCTTCTCTTCAGAAGTTGACTCCTCACTACTCAGAAAAAGTAAAAGGGTGAAGGGTAAAATCTGATGACTGATCTTTATAGGGTCAAAAGCCATACCCTGAGACACAAAAGCAGGGGGTGCAGCGCTAAATCTGTTTCAACTCCTTCACACCGTGCCATCACAAAATATCGATACCCCCCCTAACCCCAATGCTGTACACTTAGTATTGTCCTGGTTCATACGATATTAACGTATATTGTTCATGGTTTATCATTTGAACCGACAAACTCATGGGATATTTCCATAAAAATGATTTCATGTCTGTCCTAGGCAAGTATGCGATGCGAGATCTTGTCAATCGGCTGCCAGGAGGCAACGGCCCCAACGTCTTATCGGATGACACCATCGCGGCTATCTGCTGTGCCTTGCACGAGGTCACCAGTAAGAACATGGAGAACGCAAAGGCTCTGGCGGATACGGGAGGCATAGAGAAACTGGTGAATATCACGAAAGGAAAAGGAGACAGGCAAGTACTGGGGTCGCAGTGTAATCCAGAGAATTAGTACAGAAATAACACATAATGAGCAATTACCAGTCTGGATAGCGCTGATCTGCCGGGCGTCATCTCCCCCACCACAGCCTGAAACCTGTTGCTTTTAATTATTCCTTTCTGGAGGCGGCTTGGCCGGAGCTCTCCATAGTCTCTGCACCTCCTGAAGCCGCATAAATACTGTAGATTGTCATTAGATTTTGCAGCATCTGTTCATTAATTCAGACCCTCTTCATTAGAAACCTCTGGCCATTTGGTTTCACAGCAGGAACAAGGAGACAAAGAGGGATCCATGTTCTTCTCAAAATTAGATTAATGTTATTAGATGAAAATCAGATTTTAATTTTTGTCATAAGTCACGTTGTCTCCTCTCCATGTATTCTCATCTTCCCATAATATAATTCATCTCCATCTGAAGACCGTAAGTCATTAATCGGTGATGTGGTGGTCTCTGTGGTGCCACGGCCTTCAATGACTTCTCTCCTGTAATACTGTACAAGTCCCTACACTGGTCCCTATCACCATCTATGATTTCATCTACATGTAAATAAAGGACCTGCCACAAGATAATACTCCACAATAATAAGAGTAACCTCACTGCTTAAAGGGGTATTCCCATCTAGACCAAATGTCCTAAATAGATGTAGGCCCTACCCACCTCTGGGAGCCCCACCCAGCCCTGAATATGTGTGGTTTGCCCAAAGTTTGGAATGGAGAGTGGCCGTACGTGTGCAGCCCAGCTGCGGGGAGGAGGTCCATGGACCCGTGCTCCCGAGATGTGTGGGTCCTAGATGGTTGGATCTTCATCTATATAAGGCCATACCCTGTGGAAATGTCATAAATACTCTAGGTTGTAAAACCCTTCACCTCTGGTACTTTTGTGAATTTGTGCCACAGTAAAAATTCCATGTTTTCTGGGTTGTGTTGTTGGAGTTACACATCGCTGTTACTAGTTGCATTATCTGACGACTCTCTGCTCTCTAGGTCTTCATTGAAGGTGGTGAAAGCTGCGGCGCAGGTGCTGAATACACTCTGGCAATACAGAGACCTCCGCAGCATCTACAAGAAGGTAGGTGGATACTTGTATATATTATCTGGACTTATGGAGCGGGAGATAGAAATAACGCAATTATGAAATAAACCCTTTGTACCACCTTTTAGGTCTAAAATTCATTGCAGATTCACGTCATAGGTTGTATTTTTGATTGTTTTTTTTTTTTCTTGGACTTCCAGATTCTTGCCTCCTAAAATAGTCGTATTAAAATATTGTTGAGCGGGAACTTTTCAACAAACTTTGCATAAAACTAAAGATCAATGCAAAGTGCTTCATTCTCCATCTATACTGGAGATCTCACTATCCTCCCTCCTTTCCACATCTTTTCAGTTGAAATTTGCTGTATTCTATCTTGCTAGCAACACAGAAGCTTAGTGAGATGTCGGATTACATGGGAGTCTATGGATAGGGGAGGGCAATACAGTTGGGTATCCACCCAGCACCTCACAGACAACTGCAAATCGACTACAGAGGGAACAACTGGTAGAAAGTGAAGATTATATTATCCTTAGAGGACATCTACCACCAAGATGAAGGGCTTTATGCAAATGAGCTTGAGTGGCTCCAGGCTCCATTAATACCTATGAAGCCTGGAGCCCCTCAGGCTGATTTACATACAACACTTTATCCTGGTGGTAGATGCTTTTTAATGCTCAGAAGCCGTGTTATTCCTCACGTACGCATTGGGCTGCTGATTTCTACAAATTTTGGTGAAAGGTTCGGAACACTTTAAATGTAGTTTTAGTTTTTTATTGATTGCCTACAAATTTGGGTAAACCAAATGTTATAGAAGTTGTCCTCCCCGTAGCCCCGTACTATCCAGGCAAACCAAATTAAATTTGGAGAATCGACTCCTCCAATGTTCTCCCAGTTGTTCTATCTTTCTGTTTTGTAAAGTTTGTGTTTCATTCTCTCCGAATGAGCGGATATGAGCGACGCTGCATTTTATATACGACAGAAAATAAAAACTGATTAAAGAAAAATGTCAATACCAGCCCTCGGAGGAGAGCGCTTTATGGCTGCCTTCATGTTCTGAAATACGTAACGTAAAATGAAAATTGCATATCTGTGAGTAGCGTGGATGGCAGCCATCATTATATCCGCTGCTGTGGAAAAACAACCCAGTGTGAGCGGCTGGTGTTACTAAATTATACATACAATGCGGCAGCGAGGAGGAGCCCTCACCTGTACTCATTATGTCTGATGTCTCCTATGGCTGGGATAAGCATATTCATGGGGTGACAACTGTAAGGTCACATTGTCGTGTTAGTTCTAATATTGTCACAGAATCTTATGTAGATTAAAGGGGTTGTCCAGAGTTTTAAAAACATGGCTGCTTTCTCCAAAAAGAGCCACACCAGACCGTGGGTATTGTGCAGTATTGCACCTATGCTACATTTATCTCTATACAACTGAGCTGCAATACCACCACTCACCATGGTCAGGGTGGTGCTGTTTTTTAGAAGAAAGCAACAATGTTTTTCAACCTCCAGACAACCCCTTTAAGAAAGGGCAGTCTTATCTTCTAATTTCTGCTGTGGTCTAAGATTTGTGCACTGATTGTCACATGCATGCTGCTGTGCACACCCATGATGCAGCCTCCGGACCAGAACCGACGGCTCACACATCTTATTTACGATATGTATTTCTAGCATCTAGATATTGTTACTGTCCATAGAATAGTTAATCAATATCAGATCGGTCACTGTGCTATTTACTTGTGCTATGCTGTAGTTACCTGGGCTTACCACTACACAGAGAATGGAGCTGTTCTTCCAACCCCATTCTCGCTGTTCATAATGGCTCCGTAGTTCACTTTTTCTATGGATAATTGGACAATATCTGGCAGCTAGGAAACCTCTTTAGGTTTCTTCTTAAAGGAAACCTACCATTTCAAATGGAAGGTTTAAGCTGTAAACACCGAGCACCAGCTCAGGGTGAGCTGGTGCCGGTGCTTAGTTTCGTTAGTGTTAAAACCGCGGTATCGCGGTTTTAACACTTTTTAAACTTTATAGCATAAACTGCTTCGGCGCTGCGTGCGCACGATCGTGCGCGCGCCTACATAGGAAATGCCGCAGGCGTTGCGTGCACACGGTCGCGCGCAGCGCCGAAGCGGCTTCTGCTATAAAGTTTAAAAAGTGTTAAAACCGCGATACCGCGGTTTTAACACTAACAAAACTAAGCACCGGCACCGGCTCACCCTGAGCTGGTGCTCGGTGTTTACAGCTTAAACCTACCATTTGAAATGGTAGGTTTCCTTTAAAGGACATATACCCCCAGGATGAAAGACTGTATGCAAATGAGCCTGAGGAGCTCCAGTCCCTATGGAGCCCAGAGCCCCTCAGGCTCGTTTGCATACAGTCTTTCATCCTGGTGGTAAGACTTGTGCCACCGCTGATGTGCCAGTGTTGCTGATGGGGGTAAGCATTGTGGTGGCTTTGGTGAACCCAACCTTAACAGGTCTACCCTTCCCTAATTGTATTGTCTTTGCTGTAAACTTTCCACCTTCTGGGGTCATCCTTTTAAATATCCGGATTATGGTTTTGTTTTTCCATGTAATAGTGATCACTAATACCTGTATTTTTTCCCAGGACGGTTGGAATCAATCTCATTTTATAACTCCTGTCTCGACGTTAGAGCGCGACCGATTCAAGTCTCATCCATCGTTATCCACCACAAATCAACAGATGTCGCCCATGATCCAGTCAGGTCAGTGTTCACACAGAGACACCTGCTCTCCGCTTACGTCAGCAGCTAACCCTTATATACAGATCCGTGATTGTCCTTAGCTGTACTTGTTGTTACATCCCGGTAGCTGCGCGGTCCACATAGCGATAGCCTCTCCCGTAACGTCGGCTCATTCTGACGAGTCTTGTCTGACTCCAGTCCCCGTAGCCTCCGTCTCCTTCACTTCCATAATGTGCTTGGCAGGCATGGAGACAGCTTGACAGCTAACGGGGAATCGCATGCTAAGATATATTACCAACCTCATCACTGACTGCCTCAGGCACTATACCTGCAAAACGCTTCTTATATTGTTATATTATATGTTCTGCAAATCATAACTACATTCATGTGATATGGAAATACCAAGACAAAGCTAGATGAAGGAAAATTGTGTGGGTTTTTTTTTTTCATTTCCAGCAGTTTCGACCCCTCAATGCTGCTGTCATTGCTGTACACAGGATTGGGGGGTGTACCCCGCCGGAGGGGGGGGGGGGGATATTCCTGCATGTTTTTGTACGAGGCTCTCTCCACTGAATGCACCCACAGACTGCTCTAGCAGCCTCCTGGTGGCGTGTGTCATTGCTCAATGCAGAGGGCATGGACTGGGCAGCACAAAATGCAGAGACCTAGGGTAATGACATGATGGGGCAGTCTGGTGGGCCTATGCCTTAAAATATGGACCTTACAGAGTGAGCTGGGAGCAGCATCACATGACTGTTCCTTACAGAGTGAGTAGGGGGCAACATCACATGACCTCTCCCTCCCTAATAGGCAAAGTTGTCCCACATCTTGGGAGCTATTGATTTGCGAAAGAAAAAATATTATCAGAGATGCTCGTCAATAAATTGTATTATCTTGCCTAAAATTTCCATGCAGGAGACCAAATCTATCTCTCCAGCCACCATTAGTCCGTGGCATCTCATAGTCCCTAGCTTTCTTACCAGGAGGAGACCTTCTCATTCACTATTTGCTATTACAGAAGGGGATTTAATAGTTAATTCTGTGTTTCTTTGGTTTCCCTCTTTCGGACAGTGGGCAGCACATCATCGTCACCAGCATTGTTAGGAATCCGGGAGCCGAACTCTGGGTATGAGAGAACACAATCCTCTATGCAATACTACAACAGCCAGGGGGAGTCCTTGATACACAAGGACATGTATAGTGGTAAGTGGGGGCTTCACACGTCTCATATATGGGCTCTACAGGGGATCATTGAACTAATATATAGTTACTTATGGATCCCAGATCCCCCACTATGTTATTTCTGATTCTCCTCATCCATCCTGTGCCCTACAACCAGGGTGTCTCCCAACATCACAGGAAATAGAGGCCGTCCAGACACCGGTCGGAGTGATGCATCTCTGCCGGTGATTGACTGAGCAGCTTCTCCTGAGCAGTTTCCTGTGGTGTCAGTGGATTTGGTGGACATGGTATCCGAAAGATGCAGCAGTAATTGCCAGAAAAGAATCAAATCAGCACAAAAACGATAAACCCGTTTTAGCTTTGGAAAGCAAAATTGGTCTTCAATCTTCTTGGATAAAGACTTGTCACTTTCAGATGTGTCAATTCTGCCCGTAATGTAGATACCATTACTGCAAGACGACAGAATGTGTATATAACCCCATTGGTCCGCAGAGCTCACACTCTGATTACAGAGACACTTACCCGTGTGTTATAATGGGCTGCGGCTCCCGGTGGTCCGGTGTAATGAGGTTGCTGATACCATTTTACCATAAACACTGTGGGAATAAAGCGCGGATTGAATGCAATTTATTACGCCTCTCATAAGTAATGGCTTGTGACACTTGTCAGATTGTACTGGCGTCGTGCAGCTGTCTCTCATCTTCCCGCCCTTCCCGCTTCTCACCAAAGCTCAAGATTCCAGAATTTCATTAAATCCAATGACCCCCGGGGAGGGACAGGAGGCGTCTACGCGATTAACTGGCATTGAAGGATCCATGTGTAATAGTGTATATGTTGTCAGGTGGGGTGCAGGGTCACAGTGTGGTGATGGCCGCCTTCAGGTGAACGGGAATATCCGGGCAGCAGTCCACATCCTCGGGGAATACTAAATATAGAGGGGGAACTAGAAGAATAGACACTTGTGCCATTGCCTATAAGTATAATATGGTACAGTGTCACTGCATAGGTGGGCATAACTAGTGATAAGCAAACCCGAAATTGTGTTCTGGACGTGAACCACAGTCCGAGTAAGACCCACGAGTGTTAACTGTATAATTGCCACAAGCAAAGTTGCTCACAGCATTTAAATTGATGCAACATTTAAACGGTTAATGCCTGCGACCGGTACCAGTGGGCGTTTACCAGGGGTGGGTTGAGCCAGACACAGACCCGCACCACCAATGTTCAGCACGGATCCAAACTTTACGGTTGTCATCCGCACTCGACACTAGTCATCACAGCAATAGTCACACAGGACGGTTTACACTTTAGAGGCGAGTTATATGACTTTAACCCATTTAAAGGACTTGTCCACTTTTAGCAAATAATTTGTTTTGTTTTGTTTTTTTTTGTTTAATGAAAAGTTCTACAATTCTCCAATATACTTTCTGTATCAATTCTTCACAATTTCTAGATCTCTTCTTGCTGTCGTTCAACAGGAAGTTTCTTTGTTCACTTTCTGTGGGTGAGAAGCCATCCCTGGTCATGTGATGTCACACAGGTGCACGGCTGGTTAGTGCTTCTGTGTGACATCACATGACCAGGGACTGTTTTTTTATCCCCAGGAAGAAAACAATGAACCGTCCTATAGAATAACGTCAAGAGGAGGAATTGATACAGAAAGTATATTGGAAAATTGTATAACTTTTCATATACAGAAACAATATCAATTATTTGCTTAAAGTGGATGACCCCTCTAAGGCCCAGTGGACACAGACCATATGGTATTTGGCTCAGTCGGAAAACTGTGTGCCCCCTAAACATATGTCGGGGACCTTGGACACCTTCATATGCATAAGCCCAAAATCTTATATGTACCAAATACTAGTAAAATCATAAACACAAATCCATTATATTCCTCCATGTAACTATCTGTAACCAGCTCGGCCTCCGATGGGACAATTCTACTGGTGTATTCGGAGCATGTTTCATCTTTCAAGCGTCTGTCAAATCCTAAAATTACCAGATAGAAGAGATGAGTTGGTGACACTGGCGCAGACTGTGAAGCGCCGTTGTCTGGGGGGGGGGGCAGTGCTCGGGAGCGGGGACATCCATTTAGCGTATCCTGGCGGCCTGGTGACAGCTATATTGTCCACATTGCTGTTTGTTCCCGATGTGCTGAGCAAATGTTTTTTTTCTCGCTCGCATCAGATACTTACAAACAGATTGTAGTGTAAAATGTCTGTGCACAATCTGTGACTGGAGGGGATAATATATTGTCCAAGGAAAGTAAATGGATGATGTTCTTCTTCCAGGGTCCAGCAAAGCCTCGCCTATCTACATCAGCTCTTATTCATCACCAGCGCGGGAGCAGAGCCGGAGGCAGCAGGTCAGGGGCAACGCTTAAGCTTTTACTGTAATATCAGTCATTCACATTTATATTTTAGGTGTTCATTTACATAAGTGGACGGGGGCAGCACCCCCCATAACATTCATAGGGGAGGTCATTAATGTCACATGACTGGGGTCAGACAACAGTTGTTTAAAGTTGTCGATGAACGCCAATCCCAAGTCTGTGAAGTCAGCCGATAGCTCAATTAACCCCGCCCCTTATCAGGTAAACAGGTCCCCTTTAACCCGATGAATTAGGGTTAAAACTAGTGTGTAGAGGGGTGACTGACAGGACTGATGTTCCCTGTTATACATTCAGGAACCTGAAGAGCCAGCTCTTTTTAGTGAGCAAAACATAAGGATGCAGCTCACTAAGAAGAGCCGGATTTCCCATCACTATTCTGTTGATTAGCTCTAACTTCGTTTTCCTCTTCCACCCCTGCTGGTTCAGTGTCTGTACTAAGCAATCTGGATTACGCTGCAGTATATACCTGTAAGAAAATCTCAAAAGATCTAGAGATAAAGGTTCCCAACTCTCCTTTAAGAAGATTACCCCTTTAAATAACATGAACACAGCCGGAGGTCTGTGACCGTGTCCACCGCCGCGTCAGCAGTTTGTGAGTCGCTATTGTCGGGTTGTAGCGAAGACGCCAAGTAAAATTATAGATTGAAATTTCCTGCTGTTCCTCTTCAGCCCGGAGCAATCATTATGTCTAATATCACAGCCACACGCTGTCGCTGTTGTTTAATGATTAAAAAAAAATAAGTCAATAAAGTTCTTTTTGTTTTGGTCGGTTAATAGAATCGCCGGCGGCATTTCCAAATCGGTAGGTTCCGATTCCTATAACTAAAGAAAACGTGTCACCTGATCCCAGATCTGAGTCCTAGCGGTGGCGGAGCGCAGCCTCCCTCCCGCTCCGTGATATACAGATTCCTAAAACCCGCTTAGCTTTTTCATATTAGAACAAAATACCCCAAAACGTGTAAAATCTGCAAGCCATCGGCATCTGACAGGGGCCGGAATCTTCCTAATAGAGGATACAAGGCTCGGCTGCCTTTGGTTCTTAGAATCCGCTTTATGAAATGATGAATCGATATTTTTATGCATTGCCGCCTGTGAGCTACGAGAAACATTCTGCAAATATCTGTCTGATCTCTAGTAATAAAGGGACGACCGGCGGCCCGATGCGGCTTCTCTTACCGCCACCTAGTGGTGATGGGGGGTACTTTTCGGTAATGACTACGTGTATTAAATCCTATGGAAAAACCCAAATGCAGATACTATCTTGTCGCAATAGTTATGTCTGAAGATAATACAGTATACAGGCAGGCCCCGGGTTACGTACAAGATAGGTTCTATAGGTTTGTTCTTAAGTTGAATTTGTATGCAAGTCGAAACTGTATATTTTGTAGTTCCAGAAAAAACATTTTTTTTTGCCCCAGATCCAAAACTTTCTGCTATAATGGGACCAAAGATTATCAATAAAGCTTCATTACAGACACCTTACAGCTGATTATTGCAGTCTGGGACTATAGTAACATCCAGAGAGGTCACCAGAGGTCACAGGGGGCAGAGGGGTCTGTCTTTAACTAGGAGTCGTCTGTAAGTAAGGGACCGCCTGTATTGAAAACTAACTGTGTGTGTTCTTTCCCTTCCAGCAGCCTCACCAGCTGTATTATAGCCCCGAAGACTCCAACAGGAAAAACTACGACTCGTACCGGTTGTACCTGCAGTCTCCGCACAGCTATGAGGATCCGTATTTCGACGAACGCGTCCAGTTCACCACCACGACGGCGGCGGATCAGAACGCACAATACGGACTAAAATCAACCACAAACTATGTTGACTTTTACTCCACTCGGAGACCTTCCTATAGATCGGAACAGTACCCGGGATCCCCGGACTCCTGGGTGTGAGACCCGGGGGAGGCTGGATCCGTGGACTCCGTACTAGTAATCATGCTTGACTCGATTTCTTTGAATGGCCTTATTTGCTGTTTTTTTTATTGTTGGAAAAAGAAAGTGAAATTAAAAAAAGAGAGAGCGAAGGACCATGGCGGACGTGGTAAAAAATTTTTTTCAGAAGGTTTAGCCTGAATGAGAAGAAATAAAGCAAGAAGGGTGGGTTTTTATATAATTTTTTTTCCATTTTTTTGTATTTTTTTTTCCTTTTTTTTTTTTTTTTTTTTAATTTCTTTTTGTTTTGCTGTTTTGGGTTGTAGCTCTTGCTGCTTGTAGTTGTGTAGTTTGGTGATGGTGCAAGCTATGTGAGGGAAGGTATGCGATTGGTGGGGGAAAAAATGATTTTGGGTGTCAAAAGAAGAAAAAAAACTAAGAAAATGTCTACGGTCAAATCAAATCTTGATATTTTTTTTAATGTGAATAAAGTCTCGTTGCGATTTAGTTTGTACAGAATTACGGATCCGATGAATGCTTCTTTGTTTTACTGTTACTCAATGTCTGACCTTGTATGCTATCCTGTCTTGTAAATTTTCTCTCTCACCATTGTAAATACAGCAGTGCGTTCCCGATCGTGCGGGGGCCGTCATTTGTATCGCGGTGTATCATGGGGAATTCACTGAGATTCCGGAGATGTAAATCACGATATTAAACGCTAACATTTTTACACGTAGACTCATCTAAGAATAGAAGATAATCTACGTTTTGTCCATTCCCTGCTCTTTCATAAGTCTCACTGCCATTTTCTATGCACATGGAAGATGAAATAAATGTGGACGTGTCATCCACGGAATATGCGCCTGTGTATCCGTCTGCTCCTCTGTTAGTCAGAGTCGTCGTGTATGTGTTCTGCATGTCTGGTGATGGCTTCATGTAAGTGAATGTCCATTATGCATCAAGAAGTTGTCCAGGCTTGGGAAACTTCACATTGTAGAAATAGCGCCACTTCTATTTAGGGGTCTTATCTGGTACTACAGCTCGACCCAATTTTAAAGGAAATCTACCATCAAAATCCATCATCCACCTACTAATAGATCCTGGCACTGTGACTGGTTAATCATCTTATATTTGTTATCCATGACCTGCTTCCTTCTAAAATCAATTTATAAAAATATGCTAATGAGCCAGAATTGCTTTGGAAACGCTACCAAAGCCCCTCCTTGTTCTAGGTTCACAGGAAGTTACACTGTTTCACCCTCCCTCAGCACTTACCCTACTTCCTCACACACTGGGAGGAGGAAGTTCTCCTGCACCATGTAACACCCTGTGAAACTATAGTACATAACCCCTCCAGAGCCCTTGTGGCTCATTAGCATAATTCTAAAAGTTGTATTTTAGAAGGAAGGAGGCCTTGGATTACAAATAAGAAGATTACCACAGTCACGATGCCTGAATGTATGAGTAGGTGTCCTTGGTTTATCATGATGGATTTTGATGGTAGATTTCCTATAAGTGAATGATACTTGGCTGCAATTTTACATGCAGTTCTACACTACTTATGGATATAAATAAGTGGATGCAACTTTCAGTTTCAGCCGCCTGACCTGGAAAATGGGCGGATAGGCTGTTTGGCTTGCCGATCCAGGATTTTGTCCGGGTCAGACGGCTGAACCCCTTCAGCTTCAATTTAAATTGTAATCCTAGAAAGTGAATTTAAAGAATCCCTTTAAAGTAGGGATGTGTTGCCAAAATAATAACTTATTTTATGTTATTTTTTTTCCCACATTTAGAATGGGCTACTAGAGGGAGAATACTCTTGATACTGTATCAATGCAAAGCACAGAACACAGAAAATCACTACTCGGTAAAGGACCTTTGATGATGTCATGGTTAGGGAGGGGCATGTCTCCTGTTCTCCTGAAAGCAGGAGAACAAAATTGGCTCCAGATCAGTACAGAAACCTTTAACAGTGCAGACAGCTTTGTTTTCTGGCTCCTCCCCTATCATGATGTCATCACAAGACATCACATTTAATATTTTAAGCAATTAACAAACAATTTTTTTTTTTTAAAAGCATTATTCATGACTCACGCTTTCACCTTTTGCGATGTCATCCGAAATTAGTGCTATGAAAAAACTTCTTTTTATAAGGAAATGCTTTTATTCCCTGTTTACCACAAGTGTGATTCTGAACTGTATTGACTTCTATGAGACCTGGCAACAGCCAATCCCAGGTGTTACAGATTTTATGGATTGGTTAGAGGGATTTGCCCCATTCTGAATAATGCAGCGGATCTTGGTTGGACCCCAAGGGATCAGACATACAAACGTATTTGCTGATCAGGCCCCTTTCAGAAACTGATGGGAGAATTATTAGGTAGAAGGGGCTCATCCATCAATAAGCCGGAGATGAGAGCGGATATGTCATCTTACATGTCTGTGTATTACATGAACGAAATACTAATATGGAGTACTATGTAGTTCTTGATTTCCCTTGTGGTAACGCTGTAGAAGAATTCAAGGTTTTATTGCATTATAGTATAGTTATCGCATCTCTGTCTTATTACAAACTCTGCATTTCTGTGTCCATCACATCACCATCCAGGGCCGGATTATAGGGAGGGCTCCAGGGGTGTGCACAACAGGGCCCCCACCACCAATGTCCAACAGCTGTGAGACGACTGTCTTTTGGGTGATGCCAATACGCTGCACGTGTGCCTTCCTCCAAGTTGTGACGGTGACTCCCTGGCTCTCGGCCCGCTCTATGAGAGGAGGATAGAGAACTCTACGTGAAGCAGTGGAACTTGTGTGGCTACTGGGACTAGTAGTCAGTACTACTGCCACACTGTGCCAGCCAGGCCAGCAGCTAGGATAACATTTAAGAAGGAGAAAGTTTAGAATGTCAATGATAATTTAGAATAGTGATGTGTACTACTGTTTGAGCTACATTCAATGGGGTCCTTAATGAGATTTCACACCCAGGGGTCGCCACTTCTCCACCTTAATCCAGCCGTCACCAACACAGATGGGTTTTTTTTTTTTTTGGAACATTAATAATTCTTATAGCAGCAAACAGAGACCTTGACTACCTTTAGGAATCGGTACAAAGAGTTCACATGAAAATTATTTAGCTTTTTTTACTATACAAAGAATTGTGTCCATGTTGTATTGTTTATTATGCCCAATTTACGCCTTGGCCATTGTAAAGTTTTATGCAAAATTTGGGATTCCTACAACAAACACTAGGTGGAGCTCTCTGCAATAAATTAATGGAGTTATTTCCCCCTAGTGGCTGCAGGTAGAACTGTATCGTTTGTGCCTGGCTGTTGAAGGAACACTGAATCTATCAAGATAAATCATGATTAGGGTTGAGTGGTCCCAAACTGTAATATTAAGGTCCATGCAGAACATTGTGATTTGGGCCCACCGGTAAATCTGGCTTTAATCCTTTAAAGGTAATTTGTTTTAATGCATTGTGAACGAAACATACCTTGAGAATGCTGTAGCTACACTGATGCAGAAACATATCTGGTTTAATCCCGGAACTGAGTGATTTTACTCAAAAAACAATTATAAAATTCAGGACCTTGGGAAAGCTGGATGTAGACTGGCTGCTTTACATAAACATATTATTTACACATGTCTGAACTGTCCAGACCTGACTAATCAACCTGAGCTGGATGACTCATACACAGCAGCTGGGAGATGGTGCGGCAATTGATTACTTTTGCCTGCCAGGGACAACACAGTGATAACATATTCTCTTATGCTGGGCTGGACAAGGCTGGAGCAGTGCATAGTTTGGGTAAGAGGAGAAGCGCCGGGGCAGCCACAGGAGCGACAGAGCCTCATTATCATAATTTTATAATTGTTTTTTCAGAAATTTAATTTTTTCTACTGAATGACATGTCATCAGCCATGTTTCTTTCCTACCATAGTCCCCATGATTAGTGTAAAGGGGCAGATTTGGCACATGGAATATATAAAGAAGCTGCTGTTCCATTTTTTTTTGTATGAGATAGAGAACCTCATCAAAGAGTTATTCTATGAGGAATTTCAGATATGAGCCGAGGTTGTTCAGTTCAGAGCACCAGTAACGTTTCCCATTGTAGGTGACATTACCTTATATGATGCCAAGTTCTACAAGATGCATAAGACACTTTTCCTGGAGGACAGGTCACTTATAGGGGCAGGACTGATTCCATAAAGGACATATACTGGACACATATATGTCACCAGCAGCACAATCTCCTACACCAAAAGTTTGTACATTTTGGAGTTTTGGAGAGGGAGGGAAGATCCAGTTGAAAGAGATGCAGTGCCCTGCTGCAGCAGCTAATACTAAGTTTTGTATTGTACATGTATTGCTTCATTCGCATCCATACTGTGCAGAAAGCAAATACCATTTTATAAATTCAGAATGCAAGTCACAATGCAGGTCCAATTTGCGTATGCTTGAGTTATCCTAGTGGTTGATATATGTGGTACCTGAGACTGTTGTTTCTTTTGCGACTTTTGTCTGAAAAGTTGCAAATGTCGTCCTTTTAAACTATTGCCTACGCCTGCTGTGGATTGGAGTTTATATGCGCAAAACATTGACTTTTTCAGACATACACATCTGGAAATGAGTGTAAAGCCTGCAAATGATGACGCGATTACTGTAAAAAGTAGCAAAAACTTTGATAAATGCCCCTTTACCTGCAGAGTGTCAACATAAGTTTATGGGATTGGTGGAAATATAAGATATAGATGGAAAAGATTCCAAATTGAATTGATCTGAAATAATGTTCAATGTACATTTGACGCTGGAAACAAGTATAAAACCCTTCTAGTCCTCTAACACAGATAAGCTCCTATCTTGTTCCAACAAACTTTCCCTCGCTCTGGGATGTATGTAAGTATTATCTATCCGCCATTTTGAAGCGCAGCTGAAAAGATATGGGGGGGGGAGATTTACAGAAATATCTGAGAGCAGAACTGTTCTAGTTGCCCATGGCAACCAATCAGAGCTCAGCTTTCATTTTCCCACAGCTGTTTATAAAATGAAAACTGATCTCTGATTGGTTTCCATGGACAACTAAAACAGTTTTACCTCAGAAACTTGATGATAAATCTCCCCCAGGGATATAATTATGTGGCTGAAACTGGCCGACTCAAACCGAATCTAGGAACCGATGACTAAATTTGCACTTCACAAATGGCCAGGTTGAGATTTCAGAAGTTACATGGACGATTTCTTGTCAGAGATCTCATAAACTCTCCTCCCTTCTGCCTCTCAGGTTTGGACTTGCTTGGAGCATATAAGACACGGGTGCGCCCTGTCAGCTTCAGTCGTGACGTTTGCTTTACCTTCACCCTGTTTACTGACTTCTAACAGATGTGACTGACATACCTCCCAACCGTCCCGCTTTCGGCGGGACTGTCACACTTTTTAACCCCAGTCCCGCCGCCCCGGGAGGATAGGGGAATGTCACGCTATTCCCCGCATTGTCCCGGGCCAGGAGACTGAGTCCCGTCTCCTGGTCCCGGGACCAGGGTCCGACTTGCCTGGCTGAGGGTGACCGCGGTAACCGCGGGGGGTTCGGGTGGGCAGGGCACACCAGCTGGCTGCAGCACACACTACCTCTGGGGATCATCACAGCAGTGAATGTGGTCAAGGACCTTCGATGAGGTCATGACCATGTGACGCCTATGTGGGAGGAGCTACTGAAGACCCCGGTAGAGGTTGCTGCCATGCATGCCGAGGTATGTATGAGAAGTTATACAGAAGCAGTGCAAGAAGGTGAGACAGGTATATAATGTGTGGGGGGCAGTGTGACAGGTATATAATGTGTGGGGGGGCAGTGTGACAGGTATATAATGTGTGGGGGGGCAGTGTGACAGGTATATAATGTGTGGGGGGCAGTGTGACAGGTATATAATGTGTGGGGGGGCAGTGTGACAGGTATATAATGTGTGGGGGGGCAGTGTGACAGGTATATAATGTGTGGGGGGGCAGTGTGACAGGTATATAATGTGTGGGGGGGCAGTGTGACAGGTATATAATGTGTGGGGGGGCAGTGTGACAGGTATATAATGTGTGGGGGGGCAGTGTGACAGGTATATAATGTGTGGGGGAGCAGTGTGACAGATATATAATGTGTATATATGTGATCTAGTGAAAGGGGGTTGCTTTAAAATTTTTCTTTTTTTTTTCAATTTTTTTAAAAAAATGTTACCATTATTTTAGACTCTCTAATATAATATACTGGAATACTAGTGTATAGCAATATTACTGCTGATCTCTAATAGCCTCTCATCTGCTATTAGAGATCATTACACATGGCAGGCCTACTAGTCTCAATGGGACTTTAGGCTACCATGACAGCCGATCACCAAGAGGAGGAGTTTGGGAAATCAGGAGGCTGCTGGAGGAGGAGGCTGGGGACAGGAGGAGGAGGAGGCTGGGGACAGGAGGAGGCTGGGGACAGGAGGAGGAGGAGGCTGGGGACAGGAGGAGGAGGAGGCTGGGGGACAGGAGGAGGCTGGAGCAGGCTGGGGAGCAGAAGGAGGAGGCTGGAGGACAGCAGGAAGATAGAGGATGGAGGGGCTGGGGGACAGGAGGATGCTCGAGGCGGCTGGGGGACAGGAGGATGCTCAAGGCAGCTGGGGGGCAGGAGGAGGCTGGAGGACAAGAGGAGTATGCTGGAGGAGGAGGCTGGAGGACAGGAGGAGTATGCTGGAGGAGGAGGCTGGGGGACAGGAGGAGTATGCTGGAGGAGGAGGCTGGGGGACAGGAGGAGGAGGCTGGGGACAGGAGGAGGAGGAGGCTGGGGGACAGGAGGAGGCTGGAGCAGGCTGGGGAGCAGAAGGAGGAGGCTGGAGGACAGCAGGAAGATAGAGGATGGAGGGGCTGGGGGACAGGAGGATGCTCGAGGCGGCTGGGGGACAGGAGGATGCTCAAGGCGGCTGGGGGACAGGAGGAAGCTGGAGGACAAGAGGAGTATGCTGGAGGAGGAGGCTGGAGGACAGGAGGAGTATGCTGGAGGAGGAGGCTGGGGGACAGGAGGAGTATGCTGGAGGAGGAGGCTGGGGGACAGGAGGAGGAGGCTGGGGGACAGGAGGAGGAGGCTGGGAAATCAGGAGCAGGCTGGAGCAGAAGGAGGAGGCTGGAGGACAGCAGGAAGATAGAGGATGGAGGGGCTGGGGGACAGGAGGAGGATGCTGGAGCAGGCTGGGGAACAGGAGGAGACTGGGGGACACGTGGAGGAGGCTGGAGGACAGGGGGGCTACAGGAGGAGGCTGGAGGACAGGGGGGCTACAGGAGGAGGCTGGAGGGCAGGGGGGCTACAGGAGGAGGCTGGAGGGCAGGGGGGCTACAGGAGGAGGCAGGGGGATACAGGAGGAGGCAGGGGGCTACAGGAGGAGGCTGGAGGACAGGAGGAGGCTGGAGGACAGGAGGAGGCTGGAGGACAGGGGGGCTACAGGAGGAGGCTGGGGGGCTACAGGAGGAGGCTGGAGGACAGGAGGAGGCGACAGGAGGAGGCTAGAGGACAGGCGGAGGCTAGAGGACAGGAGGAGGCTACAAGAGGAGGCTGGAGGACAGGAGGAGGCTGGAGGACAGGAGAAGGCTGGAGGATAAGGGGATACAGGAGGAGGCTGGAGGACAAGGGGATACAGGAGGAGGCTGGAGGACAAGGGGATACAGGAGGAGGCTGGAGGACAAGGGGATACAGGAGGAGGCTGGAGGACAGGGGGATACAGGAGGAGGCTGGAGGACAGGAGGCTACAGGAGGAGGACAGGGGGCTGGAGGCTACAGGAGGAGACTGGAGGACAGTCTATATGTTTTACATGTTACAGAGTTGCATTAGGGGATATTATATTGGTCCACGGGAAGGGGGGCAAATTAAGGGGCGTTGTAGCATTTGGGGACCATCAAGTTCGATATTATACTATGCTTGAGGGTGGGACAATGGGCGTGGCTTAGAAAAAGGGGGAGGAGCTTTGTGTCCCTCTTTCTCTTCTCCAAAAGTTGGGAGGTATGGACTGAGAAGACGCGGTGACGTGTGGGATTAGGAGAGGCCTGTGTACCGACACGCTCCGGGATTTCACGCTTCGTCTCTTTGTTGTGTCACCTCAGCTGCAGCATTTACAGAAACAGCCCAGAAAAGATAAAAGATCTACCAGTGATTGTCAACCAGGGAACGTTCCTTGTATTATCTAGTTTTAACACATACTGGACCAGTCCAACAAATCAATATTATACAGTCTCTGCCCTTCCTTTAAAGGGGTTTTCCCACAAAACAAATAAGGTCCTATCCACAGGATCGGTGGCGGTCATACATTCCGCTAGCGTTGCATTCATAAGGCGACGCTAGGGCACAGGGGGCGGGCCTCCGGTTTCTAGGGAAACGCGTGCGAAAGTTAACCAGGCCCTGGTGTCTTGTATTGTTTAAATGCACTGGACAGGGTCACCAGAATCTCATAGTACATGGGGTGTGATGTATGGACTAATCCTCTGTACATACAGTACAGATGTCATCCTGTCCAGACACGTAGAATACACAATGAATGGTCTCACTAATCCCCTGGGAGCAAAGTCTATAGAAAACTAAAAATAATATTATTCCAAATTCCAAATTTTCAAATCTATCTGTACAAATTGGATTTTACCAGAAAATAGATGTAATGTCAATCATTTCATTCAGGGAAGGTGGAAACAGATAATTGGGAAGAAAATGGAGCAGAACATAAAGCTCCGGTTGAGATGGGCCGGAGATGTGTGCGAGGGATGGATGGACGGGGAGATTGGATTCATCTTCCATTGGCTGATTTTGTACATTTATATATGTTTATAGGTATTTATGCTATGAATGTTTATTTGTTTTATTCTCCATATGGTGCTGGTTGTCAGAGAATGATGGGTGTTGTTGTTTGCAGACGTTGAGAAGTTAATGTTGGAGGCCTTGGCCTCAGACAACATTAAAGGGGTGGTCCCATGTCAGGAAATAAATCTTACCGTTTACATAGTGAAAAGTTATACAATTTTCCAATATACTTTCTGTATCATGGTTTTCTAGATCTCTGCTTGCTGTCATTCTACAGAAAGCTTCTATGTTTACTTTCAGTGGACAGAAATCTGACCATGGTCACACAGGTGCACGACTCGTTATATCACACACAGCTCTGATTACTCTCTAACGAGTCGTGCACCTGTGTGACCATGGTCAGATTTCTGTCCACTGAAAGTAAACATAGAAGCTTCTTATAGAATGACAGCAAGCAGAGATCTAGAAAACCGTGAGGAATTGATACAGAAAGTATATTGGAAAAATTTATAATTTTTCATCATGAATAAAATAACAGTAATTTGCTGAAATAAGAATACACCTATTTGTATTCTATAAAAGTGATAAAAAATTATAAATCTAATATAATTTTTGGGATTTGACTGAAAAACTAGCAGCATGTTTAGAACCAAAAGCAGACAGCGCCACACACTGAGTAGTGGTCAGCCCCATTTACTGCAGCCTTACCAATAATTAGTTTAATCAATCTAATGTGTATGGCGTCCTTAATATGGATACAATCCCCATGAATACGCAGGGATTTGTTTCCTTCCAGCCTCCGGGCAGACAATTTCTCTCGCTGTGCGACTGAACGGTTTCTATGCATTCAATTTCCTGGATGACAGAAATTTTCCAACCTTGTTAATAATCATTTTTTTTTTCGGCCAGGGCTTCTACATACAGTATCTATCACAGAATAAAAATGATGAAAATGATGGAATCCATTGGACCTGATCATTATCTGTCCTGCGGCAATTTATTTCTGCTCCGATTATAGAGATTGGATGAATAAACCTATTTCAGCATCACCTTCCTGCTAGGAGTCACTTAGCACCATTCCTGAAATATTCATCCACTAAAGGTATACAAGTGCGACATAAGAGCAGGTTATACGGACTCCATGTATGGATGTAGCAGTGCTCATTGGGGCAAATTTACTTACCTGGTCCTGTTGCGATCCCCGATTCGGACGGTCCGAAGAAGATGAAGTCCGACGCGATTCACGTAGCTTGTGTGCCCGAGTTCCTGCATCTGTCACTTCCCCGCCGAGGTCCCCCGGGGTTCACCTTCTTCTTCCCGGGGTGTGTCTTGCGACACAATTCTAAAATGTTAAATCCCGCGTGTATTCCGAATCCGTTGGGTTGTCCGACTGCCCGTCCCCCAATTTGTGGCGCGTGCAAGCCGGTGCCGATGCACCAAAACCCGATCGCGTGCACCAAAATCCCCTGTTAAAAGCGGCACAAATCAGAAATAGTTGGGAAACCCAACGAAAATGCGCTCCGCGGACCCTTAGTAAATGAGCCCCATTGTGTTTTACAATTGTTTTATTTGAGACTGATCCACAAGAGGATCCTCGAAAGGCCCAGGATTTAACCCAATACTAGACCACAGAGGACCAGAACCACAACCTAATGTATAGGCTACTACTTTATGGGTAAATGGGCCTCCAGAATAATTTTACAGGTGGGCTTAATGGTGTAACTTTATTTTATAGACAGTTTTCCAGGGTTTCTTGATTTATGGGTCTTGGATGTTCTTCAGGTCATCCAGATGCTACGACGGTGACCCTCAACCCGGTTTGTCTGCCCACCAGAGGGGAAGGTTTGTATCGCCAAAAAGTTTGTGGGCACCAAATGAAACCCCACCACCTAGTGTGCGCATACACCTCATCATTGTACACTCACCGGCCACTTTATTAGGTACACCATGCTAGTAACGGGTTGGACCCCCTTTTGCCTTCAGAACTGCCTCAGTTCTTCGTGGCATAGATTCAACAAGGTGCTGGAAGCTCCTCAGAGATTTTGGTCCATATTGACATGATGGCATCACACAGTTGCCGCAGATTTGTCGGCTGCACATCCATGATGCGAATCTCCCGTTCCACCACATCCCAAAGATGCTCTATTGGATTGAGATCTGGTGACTGTGGAGGCCATTTGAGTACAGTGACCTCATTGTCATGTTCAAGAAACCAGTCTGAGATGATTCCAGCTTTATGGCATGGCGCATTATCCTGCTGAAAGTAGCCATCAGATGTTACAGGGTACATTGTGGTCATATAGGGATGGACATGGTCAGCAACAATACTCAGGTAGGCTGTGGCGTTGCAACAATGCTCAATTGGTACCAAGGGGCCCAAAGAGTGCCAAGAAATGATTCCCCGCACCATGACACCACCACCACCAGCCTGAACCGTTGATACAAGGCAGGATGGATCCATGATTTCATGTTGTTGACGCCAAATTCTGACCCTACCATCCGAATGTCGCAGCAGAAATCGAGACTCATCAGACCAGGCAAAGTTTTTCCAATCTTCTACTGTCCAATTTCGATGAGCTTGTGCAAATTGTAGCCTCAGTTTCCTGTTCTTAGCTGAAAGGAGTGGCACCCGGTGTGGTCTTCTGCTGCTGTAGCCCATCTGCCTCAAAGTTCAACGTACTGTGCGTTCAGAGATGCTCTTCTGCCTACCTTGGTTGTAACGGGTGGCGATTTGAGTCACTGTTGCCTTTCTATCAGCTCGAACCAGTCTGCCCATTCTCCTCTGACCTCTGGCATCAACAAGGCATTTCCGCCCACAGAACTGCCGCTCACTGGATGTTTTTTCTTTTTCGGACCATTCTCTGTAAACCCTAGAGATGGTTGTGTGTGAAAATCCCAGTAGATCAGCAGTTTCTGAAATACTCAGACTAGCCCTTCTGGCACCAACAACCATGCCACGTTCAAAGGCCTCAAATCACCTTTCTTCCCCATACTGATGCTCGGTTTGAACTGCAGGAGATTGTCTTGACCATGTCTACATGCCTAAATGCACTGAGTTGCTGCCATGTGATTGGCTGATTAGAAATTAAATGTTAACGAGCAGTTGGACAGGTGTACCTAATAAAGTGGCCTCTAATTACGAGATTAGAGATTCCTAGTCCTGTTGTTCTGCTTTCTCCTCCGTCTCTCCTGATATTCCTTATCTGAGCTGCTGACTATGTGTGTAGTGTGGAGGATGTGCTCTGTTATATACATATTATGCTGTATAATGTGCAGTATAACATGTATAACGGTGCACATCCTCCACTCTTTACTGTGTCCGGTCGGCTGCTGGGCCCCCTGACACTGCGGGTCACCTCTGTAGTTACACCCCTGCACAGGGCTAGACCAGCAATGCAAACTAGAAAAGTGTCACGACAGACAAATTATTGCCTGTCACCATATCCATCTTCTTAATCCCACGAGGAGGAGACTAAGAGATAAGAACGGTCATTCGGTAGATGCCGGCGCAGTCATTTGTCATGTGGATACATCCTGGAAGTTGGATTCTCCACGGGACAGAAGGTTTGAGTCAAACTTGACTGAAAACTTCCCCTCCATGAACTTATATATCTGTGTGAAGAGGAAAGGACATGAATGATGGGTATGTTCTATACAGTAGGTGTGCAGGATATAATAGGAAGGTGGAGGTCAGTGACCTGATCACTCTTGTGATAATATAATAATTTCTACCACTCTACTTACTATGGAGGATTCTATTGTCCACTAATAATGTTATGACCTCAACGTTCCTAAGTGTAAAGCACATAACCCCCCTAAATAATGTGCAGCTAGAGGAAGTCCCATTGAACATATCAGTCCGGTCCAATGGTTTGATCTCCGGTGTTTTCCGAGGAAATTTCACAAAAGCCACCTTAGATGTCTCCATAAGCACCTCCATTATATTTTCCCTAACACATCTGACTCCGATGGCTCCAGAGCACCTACCACAGATCCCAAATCTCAGCCCCTGCTTATGTCCAGTACTGGTATGGGACCAGTTCTCCAAATATTAGATGTTGAATATATTGGGGCTTATTTACTAAGGGTCCCACGGTCGCATTTCTGTCAGGTTTTCTGACATTTCCGTGGATCGTGCTGCCGGGACAGGCAAGGGGATTGTGTCGCACGCTTTTGAATTTTAGCGCATGGATGTCGGCTTTCATGCGACAGAAATCGTTGGGCGAGCCGGATTCGGACTAAGCTTGGGATTTAACATTTAAATTGTGTCGTAAGACACTGCACTTACATGCACTGGGAAGAAGAAGGTGAACTCCGGCGGACCTGAGCGGGGAAGCGACACATGCAGGAAATCGGGCACTCAATCTTAGGGAATTGCGCCGGAGTTGGACAACGCACAGCGGGGATCGCGACAGGACCGGGTAAGTAAATGTGCCCCATTGTGTACTATGCCGCCTAAATCTCTGCACTTGGAGGATATTCATTAGTGAGGACAGGTCTGTATGTTACGAGCAGTGTTATAACATACACAGTGGAATGAAGGTCATACAACGAGCAAAGCCCTCATCATATATTATTTCACAGAAACCTAGTGCTTTTTATTGATTCCTTTTCTTAGAGTAGGTAATCTATAAACCCGATCAGCTGATTGACGCCATTGGACGAGTACAGTGACCTCTTTACATTTGGCCAAGCACAGCGCCGTACATTGTATAGTGGCTGTGCTTGATATTGCATTTAAATCTCATTCACAAGAACTCGTCAGCGTCTGGTTATGTATGAGCCACCATTATCTATACAAGTAAATAATTGTAGGCTTACATTAATAATAACCTTCACCATGAGCATACACTGATATCACAACCAATTAGTAGAATATTTGTGGCATTTACTATATCGCACAGTGTCAGGCAGTCTCCACGAGATCGGGATAATTGCTGGAGAGAAAATATTATGTGCCGCCTGTTACTGAGGTCCGAGGGAGAAGTGCCACCTGGAAACTCAGTAATTGCACCTTGTATCTAGTACAGAACTTATTACTTATGTTTATTTAACATTCCATGAACTATTGAGGAACTGAAAGAGTAAATCTTAAAGGAAAATCTACGATCAAAATCCATCCTGATAAACCAGGGACATTACTCATAGATCCAGGCACCGGGACTGTGGGTATATCTTCCTTCTAACATCAACTTTTATAGTTATACTGACATCACACGCATGGGAAGCGGAAAGGGAAAGCCAGAGGATTAATTGGAATGAGTCTCCCAGTCTACCAACATATCCTACATTTAAGGATCATGGTCTTCAGGGTTGGCTCCAGGTGTCAGTAGGCCCTTGGGCGGCAGAGCCTCAGTGGGCCCCTTTTCAGTGAACTCATATGTCGGCATTAAAAATTCTGAAACTAAAACAGTCTCCTGTTCCCTAAAATATTCCCTAGTTTATCATCCCAAACAGCCCCTTCATACCCAATGAATTCATTAGATACAGACCCCTTTACCCCTATGGATTCCTTATGTACAGCCTTATGTGGGCCCCCCCAGCAGCTCTGGGCCCCGGCACTTGCCCAGGTATGCCCAGCGCTGGTGCCAGCACATCGGTAATGCAATTCTTTCTCGATTTCCTCTAATTGTGAGAATCCGGCAGTGAAATATTTCCCTTCTAGCTGTCACCTCCACTTGTCAATCACGAGACCACTATATAACGTGGAGTAAATTACACTTCATTTTGAAGGAAGAATATATTGCGGATGCATAGAACACTTACAAGAAGTGTCTGAACGTGGACAAAATTCACGTCCACCGGGTCTGAAACTGCAGGTTGATGTCTTATTTCTAATGACTTGTGGGAAATTCACTTTCTCTTTATATTCAGAACTCCCCTCCGTCCTCAGATTTACATATAAATCACTGTCATATTAAACAGACTGGGAGCTGGAAATATGGAGACGCTTCCCTACTATTTCATACACGTCAGGAAGGTTTCTTACAGAATTACTTCTTGTAAAGATTACTGATGAAATTCCTGTATAAAGCAACAGATGATATTATATTATTTCATTTTTTTATATATTTTTATATTGTTTTAAAGACCTACTGGAAGTAAATGGGAGGTGTAGATTGTTATACTATATATTACAATCCAAACAGGGTTCAAATAAGATCTATTAAAAAAATGTTATATACAAGCAAAACCGCTGCATTGTAAGCAGGGCCGGCGCCAGCACTGGGCATCCCAGGGCAAGTGTCGGGGGCCCAGAGCTGCTGGGGGGGGGCCACATAAGGCTGTATGTAAGGAAACCATGAGGGGGCTGTTTGGTATGTTAACTAGGGAATATTTTAGGATAGCATACTGTTAGTTTCTGAATTTTGCATGCTGCCATGTGAGTTCACTGCAAAGGGGCCCACTGGGGCACTGTCACCCAGGGGCCACTGAAACCTGGAGCGGACCCTGATTCTAAGCTCCAGAGCATAGTCCATAGAAGAAAGGAAAAGAGCCAGCGTGCACAGGTGAACAAGTTAAAAAAAATTAAGTTCATATAAGTCTTAAAAGAGTTGGAGGGACGTCCAATTGTGCAAATTAATGAATGGGGTCCCTCAGCTGGACCCCACGTCACTCTCCAAGATGAGTGGAGCAAATGTCCGTGCATGTCTGATTGATGTAGGACCACACCGGGTGCCACTCCTTTCAGCTAAGAACAGGAAACTGAGGCTACAATTTGCACAAGCTCATCGAAATTGGACAGTAGAAGATTGGAAAAACGTTGCCTGGTCTGATGAGTCTCAATTTCTGCTGCGACATTCGGATGGTAGGGTCAGAATTTGGCGTCAACAACATGAAAGCATGGATCCATCCTGCCTTGTATCAACGGTTCAGGCTGGTGGTGGGGGTGTCATGGTGTGGGGAATATTTTCTTGGCACTCTTTGGGCCCCTTGGTACAACGCCACAGCCTACCTGAGTATTGTTGCTGACCATGTCCATCCCTTTATGACCACAATGTACCCAACATCTGATGGCTACTTTCAGCAGGATAATGCGCCATGTCATAAAGCTGGAATCATCTCAGACTGGTTTCTTGAACATGACAATGAGTTCACTGGACACAAATGGCCTCCACAGTCACCAGATCTCAATCCAATAGAGCATCTTTGGGATGTGGTGGAACGGGAGATTCGCATCATGGATGTGCAGCCGACAAATCTGCGGCAACTGTGTGATGCCATCATGTCACTATGGACCAAAATCTCTGAGGAGCTTCCAGCACCTTGTTGTATCTATGCCACGAAGAATTGAGGCAGTTCTGAAGGCAAAAGGGGGTCCAACCCGTTACTAGCATGGTGTACCTAATAAAGTGGCCGGTGAGTGTATATATATATATATATAGCATGGTGTACCTAATAAAGTGGCCGGTGAGTGTATGTGACATTTTTGTAGCATTAGGTGCGTTTTCATTGCATTTTTCAAAGCGGTTCAGTTTTTAAAAACGCATGCGTTTGTGGTCTGCATTTTGAAACGCATGTTATTACAGCACAAACAGCAGGGAGAAGATTACTGCATTTTTACAAGATTTTGCTAGATTTACAACATTTGAAAAATTCATTTGAAATCGCAGCAGAAACGCAACAAAAACGCCACGTGTGTCTTCGGCCTCAGGCTGCGTTAACAAGTGGCATTTACATTGAGTTTTGAAAAGCAATACAACAGTTGAGGAAAGGAGATTTAGGGTGATGCCACACATGGTGTTATGAAACCATTTTTGGTCCGTTGTTAAGGCCGCGGTCACACGTACCGCTAGGCGTCCGTTCATAACGCGACGCTAGCGCACAGGGGGAGGTCCTAGGCCCAAACGCACATGCGTTTCCAGGGAAACGCATGCGATCGGCTGAACAATCGCATGCGTTTCCCTGGAAACGTATGTGCGTTGGGGCCGAGGACCTCCCCCTGTGCGCTAGCGTCACGTTATTCACGGACGCCTAGCGGTACGTGTGACTGCGGCCTAAGCAGTCTGTTAAAAAACGCATGCGTTAATAAACGCATCCGTTTTTTGAAAACGCATCCGGTTTTGACAGGTTTTCCGTATTTGCGCAATAAAAAACTGACAAAAATGGATGCGTTTTCAAAAAACAGATGTGTTTATTAATGCATGCGTTTTTTAACGGACTGCTTACAAACGGACCAAAAGCGGTTTCAAAACGCCATGTGTGGCATCACCCTTACCCTAATTACAATGATGTTTACAGTGTTAACAGATTGCATTGACAATTGTGTTTTGTAAACACAAGTGTCAACAACAATGTAACTAGGCAAAGCACCTCTCCTCAGCTCTTGTTCTGTGTTTCAAAACGCAATGTAAATGCCACGTGTGAATGCAGCCTAAAAAGAAAACCCAAAAAATATGTATACTCACTTACCCGCACTCCCTGCAGCCTCCTCCTCTCTCCTGCACTTCCTCTCTTCCTTCTGTGAGGCTGGTGACACACATGCATTAACACATGCATTTTCCATGCATCACAACAGCCGAGTAGAGGTTATTTGCCTAATTACATTGTGGTCAACATTATATTTACAAAATGCATGTATTAAAGGGGTTATCCGGGTTTTAAAAATAACTGAGGGCCGGGCTGGGGCGACGCTAGCGCACAGTGGGCGGGGCTCGGGCCGATCGCATATGCGTTTCCCGGGAAACGCATGCGATTAATAACCCGATCGCATGCGTTTCTCTGGAAACGCATATGCGATTGCCCCAAACTCCGCCCCCTGTGCGCTAGCGTCGCGTTATGAACGCGGCGTTAGCGGAACGTGTGAACGCGCCATAGAGACGGGTAGGAGGATCCGGCCACATCCCGGACCGGAAGCTCCTTGTGCGCGGCTTCCGTGCCCCTATAAACAAACAGGGGCACGGATCGAAGGGACCCGGATAACCCCTTTAATTCATGTGTTTGTTAACATTGTTAATGCATTCATTTTGTAAACACAATGTTGACAGCTATGTAATTAGGAAAATCTCCTCTTCTCAGCTGTTGTGATGCATTTGAAAATGCATGCGTTAACGCCACGTGTGAACCTAGACTGAACACACAACAC